>NW_028174211.1:0-38905 GCF_963971535.1 Notolepis coatsorum
CGATCCTTGGACCACAGATGAAAGCAGGTGGACTCTTTGTGGGCCGGCTCTCTCCGGTCCACGGTGAAGAGACGTGAAGAGACCTCGTCTTGCAGAGCGTCTCCTCACCTTGCGTCCTCTCCAGGGGGGGGGTTCCAACACACGGCAGTGTCGGGGGTCTTTATCCATGGAATAATCAAAGTATCCAAAGCATAATCCGTGCCTGGGAAGGCGGGCTGTCGTCGGTAGAATAATCCGGTATACAGGTCCACTCGCTCGTCGGCTCTGGGGCTCCTCGGGTGCAGCTTCACATAGGGTCAACCACCCTGGGTAAGCAGCCAGTTCTCTGCCCGAAACGATGGGGTACTGACTACGGTAGTATTCTCACCGCACAAAGCACTATATATTAACAGACTATTATTAGCTTAATAGACTACGTCCAACTCGACGATATAGTGCCAAATATGACTATTCAAATATTAATATACACGATGTCTCAATACCGATGGTAGGCGAACTTGGCCTTACTCCCACACGTGGCGTCGCGGGGAGGCTTTACGTCTGTGACTCTATTGGAGGGTAAGAAACTGGACTGAAAAGAAAGTCCTACTTTAGTAGCGCAGTATATATACGCACTATGAACAAATAGTCCCATTAGTGGTGCGGTAGCCAAATTCCTACGCGGAACTAGGACTTGTTCGTACATGTCGAGCGGTACGTTTGAACTGGGTCTGAGGGGTATGGCAGCCTGGCACCAAGGTCTCGACCAATAGTAGAATGGAGACTATTATGGGATGTTCAGTAGGCTAGAATGGATATTCAATGCATATTGTACAAGGAATATACAAGGGATATCAGGGAATATTAGAGAATATACAAATACAATTAAATATATATATATAAATAAATATATATATTCGGTTTAATCTGGCCCTTCACAACAAGCAGCATAACTCTCACGTGACAACAGCTATAGCATAACTCTTAAGTGACAACAGCTATAGCATAACTCTTAAGTGACAACAGCTATAGCATAACTCTTACGTGACAACAGCAGCATAACTCTTACGTGACAACAGCAGCATAACTCTTACGTGACAACAGCTATAGCATAACTCTTAAGTGACAACAGCAGCATAACTCTTAAGTGACAACAGCAGCATAACTCTTACGTGACAACAGCTATAGCATAACTCTCACGTGACAACAGCTATAGCATAACTCTTACGTGACAACAGCTATAGCATAACTCTTAAGTGACAACAGCTATAGCATAACTCTCACGTGACAACAGCAGCATAACTCTTAAGTGACAACAGCTATAGCATAACTCTCACGTGACAACAGCTATAGCATAACTCTTACGTGACAACAGCTATAGCATAACTCTTAAGTGACAACAGCAGCATAACTCTTACGTGACAACAGCTATAGCATAACTCTTAAGTGACAACAGCAGCATAACTCACGTGACAACAGCTATAGCATAACTCTTAAGTGACAACAGCTATAGCATAACTCTTAAGTGACAACAGCTATAGCATAACTCTTACGTGACAACAGCAGCATAACTCTTACGTGACAACAGCAGCATAACTCTTACGTGACAACAGCTATAGCATAACTCTTAAGTGACAACAGCAGCATAACTCTTAAGTGACAACTGCAGCATAACTCTTACGTGACAACAGCTATAGCATAACTCTCACGTGACAACAGCTATAGCATAACTCTTACGTGACAACAGCTATAGCATAACTCTTAAGTGACAACAGCTATAGCATAACTCTCACGTGACAACAGCAGCATAACTCTTAAGTGACAACAGCTATAGCATAACTCTCACGTGACAACAGCTATAGCATAACTCTTACGTGACAACAGCTATAGCATAACTCTTAAGTGACAACAGCAGCATAACTCTTACGTGACAACAGCTATAGCATAACTCTTAAGTGACAACAGCAGCATAACTCACGTGACAACAGCTATAGCATAACTCTTAAGTGACAACAGCTATAGCATAACTCTTAAGTGACAACAGCTATAGCATAACTCTTACGTGACAACAGCAGCATAACTCTTACGTGACAACAGCAGCATAACTCTTACGTGACAACAGCTATAGCATAACTCTTAAGTGACAACAGCAGCATAACTCTTAAGTGACAACTGCAGCATAACTCTTACGTGACAACAGCTATAGCATAACTCTCACGTGACAACAGCTATAGCATAACTCTTACGTGACAACAGCTATAGCATAACTCTTAAGTGACAACAGCTATAGCATAACTCTCACGTGACAACAGCAGCATAACTCTTAAGTGACAACAGCTATAGCATAACTCTCACGTGACAACAGCTATAGCATAACTCTTACGTGACAACAGCTATAGCATAACTCTTAAGTGACAACAGCAGCATAACTCTTAAGTGACAACAGCTATAGCATAACTCTTACGTGACAACAGCAGCATAACTCTCACGTGACAACAGCAGCATAACTCTCACGTGACAACAGCTATAGCATAACTCTCACGTGACAACAGCAGCATAACTCTTACGTGACAACAGCAGCATAACTCTTACGTGACAACAGCTATAGCATAACTCTTAAGTGACAACAGCAGCATAACTCTCACGTGACAACAGCTATAGCATAACTCTTAAGTGACAACAGCTATAGCATAACTCTTAAGTGACAACAGCTATAGCATAACTCTTACGTGACAACAGCAGCATAACTCTTACGTGACAACAGCAGCATAACTCTTACGTGACAACAGCTATAGCATAACTCTTAAGTGACAACAGCAGCATAACTCTTAAGTGACAACAGCAGCATAACTCTTACGTGACGACAGCTATAGCATAACTCTTAAGTGACAACAGCTATAGCATAACTCTTACATGACAACAGCAGCATAACTCTTACGTGACAACAGCTATAGCATAACTCTTACGTGACAACAGCTATAGCATAACTCGTAAGTGACAACAGCTATAGCATAACTCTTACGTGACAACAGCTATAGCATAACTCTTACGTGACAACAGCTATAGCATAACTCTTAAGTGACAACAGCAGCATAACTCTTAAGTGACAACAGCTATAGCATAACTCTTACGTGACAACAGCTATAGCATAACTCTTACGTGACAACAGCTATAGCATAACTCTTACGTGACAACAGCTATAGCATAACTCTTATGTGACAACAGCAGCATAACTCTTACGTGACAACAGCTATAGCATAACTCTTAAGTGACAACAGCAGCATAACTCTTACGTGACAACAGCTATAGCATAACTCTTATGTGACAACAGCTATAGCATAACTCTTACGTGACAGCAGCTATAGCATAACTCTTAAGTGACAACAGCTATAGCATAACTCTTAAGTGACAACAGCTATAGCATAACTCTCACGTGACAACAGCTATAGCATAACTCTTACGACAGCTATAGCATAACTCTTAAGTGACAACAGCTATAGCATAACTCTTACGTGACAACAGCTATAGCATAACTCTTACGTGACAACAGCTATAGCATAACTCTTACGTGACAACAGCTATAGCATAACTCTTATGTGACAACAGCAGCATAACTCTTACGTGACAACAGCTATAGCATAACTCTTAAGTGACAACAGCAGCATAACTCTTACGTGACAACAGCTATAGCATAACTCTTACGTGACAACAGCTATAGCATAACTCTTACGTGACAGCAGCTATAGCATAACTCTTAAGTGACAACAGCTATAGCATAACTCTTAAGTGACAACAGCTATAGCATAACTCTTAAGTGACAACAGCTATAGCATAACTCTTATGTGACAACAGCTATAGCATAACTCTTACGTGACAACAGCAGCATAACTCTTACGTGACAACAGCTATAGCATAACTCTTAAGTGACAACAGCAGCATAACTCTTACGTGACAACAGCTATAGCATAACTCTTAAGTGACAACAGCAGCATAACTCTTAAGTGACAACAGCAGCATAACTCTTACGTGACGACAGCTATAGCATAACTCTTAAGTGACAACAGCTATAGCATAACTCTTACATGACAACAGCAGCATAACTCTTACGTGACAACAGCTATAGCATAACTCTTACGTGACAACAGCTATAGCATAACTCGTAAGTGACAACAGCTATAGCATAACTCTTACGTGACAACAGCTATAGCATAACTCTTACGTGACAACAGCTATAGCATAACTCTTAAGTGACAACAGCAGCATAACTCTTACGTGACAACAGCTATAGCATAACTCTTAAGTGACAACAGCAGCATAACTCTTACGTGACAACAGCTATAGCATAACTCTTAAGTGACAACAGCAGCATAACTCTTAAGTGACAACAGCAGCATAACTCTTACGTGACGACAGCTATAGCATAACTCTTAAGTGACAACAGCTATAGCATAACTCTTACATGACAACAGCAGCATAACTCTTACGTGACAACAGCTATAGCATAACTCTTACGTGACAACAGCTATAGCATAACTCGTAAGTGACAACAGCTATAGCATAACTCTTACGTGACAACAGCTATAGCATAACTCTTACGTGACAACAGCTATAGCATAACTCTTAAGTGACAACAGCAGCATAACTCTTAAGTGACAACAGCTATAGCATAACTCTTACGTGACAACAGCTATAGCATAACTCTTACGTGACAACAGCTATAGCATAACTCTTACGTGACAACAGCTATAGCATAACTCTTATGTGACAACAGCAGCATAACTCTTACGTGACAACAGCTATAGCATAACTCTTAAGTGACAACAGCAGCATAACTCTTACGTGACAACAGCTATAGCATAACTCTTATGTGACAACAGCTATAGCATAACTCTTACGTGACAGCAGCTATAGCATAACTCTTAAGTGACAACAGCTATAGCATAACTCTTAAGTGACAACAGCTATAGCATAACTCTCACGTGACAACAGCTATAGCATAACTCTTACGACAGCTATAGCATAACTCTTAAGTGACAACAGCTATAGCATAACTCTTACGTGACAACAGCTATAGCATAACTCTTACGTGACAACAGCTATAGCATAACTCTTACGTGACAACAGCTATAGCATAACTCTTATGTGACAACAGCAGCATAACTCTTACGTGACAACAGCTATAGCATAACTCTTAAGTGACAACAGCAGCATAACTCTTACGTGACAACAGCTATAGCATAACTCTTACGTGACAACAGCTATAGCATAACTCTTACGTGACAGCAGCTATAGCATAACTCTTAAGTGACAACAGCTATAGCATAACTCTTAAGTGACAACAGCTATAGCATAACTCTTATGTGACAACAGCTATAGCATAACTCTTACGTGACAACAGCAGCATAACTCTTACGTGACAACAGCTATAGCATAACTCTTAAGTGACAACAGCTATAGCATAACTCTTAAGTGACAACAGCTATAGCATAAAGGCCTCTGCATGCTACAGCAAATTCAAAGCAACTTCAACACAACATCGGCGCGATTTCAGCGCGCTTGTTGCAGACAGTCTTGTAGACTGTGTTGCTTGGGCGTTGCGTACCTGTGTCCAAAATCTAATCTAAAGACCCGTTGCGTTGGTATTGCGTAGCAGTGATTGGTTGGTAGTGAATGGGGGCGGGGCTGTCTGTCACTTCTAGTGTTCCTGGCTCGAGACCAAAAGAAAACTTTCTGACAGGAGCTCGAAACCAAAAGAAAACTTTCTGACAGGAGCTCGATAGCTAGTGTATTGTTTCATTACACTTGTTTAATTGTTTGTTTAAAATGAATCAAATGCAGGAACGTATTGCAGAGGAGGTCCGAAAGTACCAACATTTATATAATAGCGGGTCTAAAGACTACAAGGATAGCATTATGACGATGAATTCGTGGAAGGAGATTGGGGAAACAATGGGGATGGACTGGGTTGATGTGGCGATATAACTATATTACACTATATACAAGAACACAAGCGAAAACAAACATAAACAGGGCTATTATTATACTAACGATGTATGGTTGAGAAGGGAAATCCGTTTGTAATTGCTAGAGTGCGCACCTTCGGCTGCCCAAAGTATTCAGGCGGGCTGGGCGAGCTCGAGCCGCACATCCGGGGTACATTTTGTTGCATCATAGGCTGCGCGTTGATTTTGCAGAAGCATAAAGGTAATGTGTTTGCAACACCGTTGCTTTGTCGATGTTGTGTTGCAGTTGCTTTGAAGTTTCTGTAGCATGCAGAGGCCTTAACTCTTACGTGACAACAGCTATAGCATAACTCTTACGTGACAACAGCAGCATAACTCTTACGTGACAACAGCTATAGCATAACTCTCACGTGACAACAGCTATAGCATAACTCTTACGTGACAACAGCTATAGCATAACTCTTAAGTGACAACAGCAGCATAACTCTTAAGTGACAACAGCTATAGCATAACTCTTAAGTGACAACAGCAGCATAACTCTTACGTGACAACAGCTATAGCATAACTCTTAAGTGACAACAGCAGCATAACTCTCACGTGACAACAGCTATAGCATAACTCTTAAGTGACAACAGCTATAGCATAACTCTTAAGTGACAACAGCTATAGCATAACTCTTACGTGACAACAGCAGCATAACTCTTACGTGACAACAGCAGCATAACTCTTACGTGACAACAGCAGCATAACTCTTACGTGACAACAGCAGCATAACTCTTACGTGACAACAGCTATAGCATAACTCTTAAGTGACAACAGCAGCATAACTCTTAAGTGACAACAGCAGCATAACTCTTACGTGACAACAGCTATAGCATAACTCTCACGTGACAACAGCTATAGCATAACTCTTACGTGACAACAGCTATAGCATAACTCTTAAGTGACAACAGCTATAGCATAACTCTCACGTGACAACAGCAGCATAACTCTTAAGTGACAACAGCTATAGCATAACTCTCACGTGACAACAGCTATAGCATAACTCTTACGTGACAACAGCTATAGCATAACTCTTAAGTGACAACAGCAGCATAACTCTCACGTGACAACAGCTATAGCATAACTCTTAAGTGACAACAGCAGCATAACTCACGTGACAACAGCTATAGCATAACTCTTAAGTGACAACAGCTATAGCATAACTCTTAAGTGACAACAGCTATAGCATAACTCTCACGTGACAACAGCAGCATAACTCTTAAGTGACAACA
This sequence comes from Notolepis coatsorum, assembly GCF_963971535.1. Taxonomy (NCBI): domain Eukaryota; kingdom Metazoa; phylum Chordata; class Actinopteri; order Aulopiformes; family Paralepididae; genus Notolepis; species Notolepis coatsorum. The sequence continues at coordinate 7,217 of NW_028174211.1, forward strand.
GCTATAGCATAACTCTCACGTGACAACAGCTATAGCATAACTCTTACGTGACAACAGCTATAGCATAACTCTTAAGTGACAACAGCAGCATAACTCTTAAGTGACAACAGCTATAGCATAACTCTTAAGTGACAACAGCAGCATAACTCTCACGTGACAACAGCTATAGCATAACTCTTAAGTGACAACAGCTATAGCATAACTCTTAAGTGACAACAGCTATAGCATAACTCTTACGTGACAACAGCAGCATAACTCTTAAGTGACAACAGCAGCATAACTCTTAAGTGACAACAGCAGCATAACTCTTACGTGACAACAGCTATAGCATAACTCTCACGTGACAACAGCTATAGCATAACTCTTACGTGACAACAGCTATAGCATAACTCTTAAGTGACAACAGCTATAGCATAACTCTCACGTGACAACAGCAGCATAACTCTTAAGTGACAACAGCTATAGCATAACTCTCACGTGACAACAGCTATAGCATAACTCTTACGTGACAACAGCTATAGCATAACTCTTAAGTGACAACAGCAGCATAACTCTTAAGTGACAACAGCTATAGCATAACTCTTAAGTGACAACAGCAGCATAACTCTTACGTGACAACAGCTATAGCATAACTCTTAAGTGACAACAGCAGCATAACTCACGTGACAACAGCTATAGCATAACTCTTAAGTGACAACAGCTATAGCATAACTCTTAAGTGACAACAGCTATAGCATAACTCTTACGTGACAACAGCAGCATAACTCTTACGTGACAACAGCAGCATAACTCTTACGTGACAACAGCTATAGCATAACTCTTAAGTGACAACAGCAGCATAACTCTTAAGTGACAACTGCAGCATAACTCTTACGTGACAACAGCTATAGCATAACTCTCACGTGACAACAGCTATAGCATAACTCTTACGTGACAACAGCTATAGCATAACTCTTAAGTGACAACAGCTATAGCATAACTCTCACGTGACAACAGCAGCATAACTCTTAAGTGACAACAGCTATAGCATAACTCTCACGTGACAACAGCTATAGCATAACTCTTACGTGACAACAGCTATAGCATAACTCTTAAGTGACAACAGCAGCATAACTCTTAAGTGACAACAGCTATAGCATAACTCTTACGTGACAACAGCAGCATAACTCTCACGTGACAACAGCAGCATAACTCTCACGTGACAACAGCTATAGCATAACTCTCACGTGACAACAGCAGCATAACTCTTACGTGACAACAGCAGCATAACTCTTACGTGACAACAGCTATAGCATAACTCTTAAGTGACAACAGCAGCATAACTCTCACGTGACAACAGCTATAGCATAACTCTTAAGTGACAACAGCTATAGCATAACTCTTAAGTGACAACAGCTATAGCATAACTCTTACGTGACAACAGCAGCATAACTCTTACGTGACAACAGCAGCATAACTCTTACGTGACAACAGCTATAGCATAACTCTTAAGTGACAACAGCAGCATAACTCTTAAGTGACAACAGCAGCATAACTCTTACGTGACGACAGCTATAGCATAACTCTTAAGTGACAACAGCTATAGCATAACTCTTACATGACAACAGCAGCATAACTCTTACGTGACAACAGCTATAGCATAACTCTTACGTGACAACAGCTATAGCATAACTCGTAAGTGACAACAGCTATAGCATAACTCTTACGTGACAACAGCTATAGCATAACTCTTACGTGACAACAGCTATAGCATAACTCTTAAGTGACAACAGCAGCATAACTCTTAAGTGACAACAGCTATAGCATAACTCTTACGTGACAACAGCTATAGCATAACTCTTACGTGACAACAGCTATAGCATAACTCTTAAGTGACAACAGCAGCATAACTCTTACGTGACAACAGCTATAGCATAACTCTTACGTGACAACAGCTATAGCATAACTCTTACGTGACAGCAGCTATAGCATAACTCTTAAGTGACAACAGCTATAGCATAACTCTTAAGTGACAACAGCTATAGCATAACTCTCACGTGACAACAGCTATAGCATAACTCTTACGACAGCTATAGCATAACTCTTAAGTGACAACAGCTATAGCATAACTCTTACGTGACAACAGCTATAGCATAACTCTTACGTGACAACAGCTATAGCATAACTCTTACGTGACAACAGCTATAGCATAACTCTTATGTGACAACAGCAGCATAACTCTTACATGACAACAGCTATAGCATAACTCTTAAGTGACAACAGCAGCATAACTCTTACGTGACAACAGCTATAGCATAACTCTTACGTGACAACAGCTATAGCATAACTCTTACGTGACAGCAGCTATAGCATAACTCTTAAGTGACAACAGCTATAGCATAACTCTTAAGTGACAACAGCTATAGCATAACTCTTAAGTGACAACAGCTATAGCATAACTCTTATGTGACAACAGCTATAGCATAACTCTTACGTGACAAAAGCAGCATAACTCTTACGTGACAACAGCTATAGCATAACTCTTAAGTGACAACAGCTATAGCATAACTCTTATGTGACAACAGCTATAGCATAACTCTTACGTGACAACAGCAGCATAACTCTTACGTGACAACAGCTATAGCATAACTCTTAAGTGACAACAGCTATAGCATAACTCTCACGTGACAACAGCTATAGCATAACTCTTAAGTGACAACAGCAGCATAACTCACGTGACAACAGCTATAGCATAACTCTTAAGTGACAACAGCTATAGCATAACTCTTAAGTGACAACAGCTATAGCATAACTCTCACGTGACAACAGCAGCATAACTCTTAAGTGACAACAGCTATAGCATAACTCTCACGTGACAACAGCTATAGCATAACTCTTACGTGACAACAGCTATAGCATAACTCTTAAGTGACAACAGCAGCATAACTCTTAAGTGACAACAGCTATAGCATAACTCTTAAGTGACAACAGCAGCATAACTCTCACGTGACAACAGCTATAGCATAACTCTTAAGTGACAACAGCTATAGCATAACTCTTAAGTGACAACAGCTATAGCATAACTCTTACGTGACAACAGCAGCATAACTCTTAAGTGACAACAGCAGCATAACTCTTAAGTGACAACAGCAGCATAACTCTTACGTGACAACAGCTATAGCATAACTCTCACGTGACAACAGCTATAGCATAACTCTTACGTGACAACAGCTATAGCATAACTCTTAAGTGACAACAGCTATAGCATAACTCTCACGTGACAACAGCAGCATAACTCTTAAGTGACAACAGCTATAGCATAACTCTCACGTGACAACAGCTATAGCATAACTCTTACGTGACAACAGCTATAGCATAACTCTTAAGTGACAACAGCAGCATAACTCTTAAGTGACAACAGCTATAGCATAACTCTTAAGTGACAACAGCAGCATAACTCTTACGTGACAACAGCTATAGCATAACTCTTAAGTGACAACAGCAGCATAACTCACGTGACAACAGCTATAGCATAACTCTTAAGTGACAACAGCTATAGCATAACTCTTAAGTGACAACAGCTATAGCATAACTCTTACGTGACAACAGCAGCATAACTCTTACGTGACAACAGCAGCATAACTCTTACGTGACAACAGCTATAGCATAACTCTTAAGTGACAACAGCAGCATAACTCTTAAGTGACAACTGCAGCATAACTCTTACGTGACAACAGCTATAGCATAACTCTCACGTGACAACAGCTATAGCATAACTCTTACGTGACAACAGCTATAGCATAACTCTTAAGTGACAACAGCTATAGCATAACTCTCACGTGACAACAGCAGCATAACTCTTAAGTGACAACAGCTATAGCATAACTCTCACGTGACAACAGCTATAGCATAACTCTTACGTGACAACAGCTATAGCATAACTCTTAAGTGACAACAGCAGCATAACTCTTAAGTGACAACAGCTATAGCATAACTCTTACGTGACAACAGCAGCATAACTCTCACGTGACAACAGCAGCATAACTCTCACGTGACAACAGCTATAGCATAACTCTCACGTGACAACAGCAGCATAACTCTTACGTGACAACAGCAGCATAACTCTTACGTGACAACAGCTATAGCATAACTCTTAAGTGACAACAGCAGCATAACTCTCACGTGACAACAGCTATAGCATAACTCTTAAGTGACAACAGCTATAGCATAACTCTTAAGTGACAACAGCTATAGCATAACTCTTACGTGACAACAGCAGCATAACTCTTACGTGACAACAGCAGCATAACTCTTACGTGACAACAGCTATAGCATAACTCTTAAGTGACAACAGCAGCATAACTCTTAAGTGACAACAGCAGCATAACTCTTACGTGACGACAGCTATAGCATAACTCTTAAGTGACAACAGCTATAGCATAACTCTTACATGACAACAGCAGCATAACTCTTACGTGACAACAGCTATAGCATAACTCTTACGTGACAACAGCTATAGCATAACTCGTAAGTGACAACAGCTATAGCATAACTCTTACGTGACAACAGCTATAGCATAACTCTTACGTGACAACAGCTATAGCATAACTCTTAAGTGACAACAGCAGCATAACTCTTAAGTGACAACAGCTATAGCATAACTCTTACGTGACAACAGCTATAGCATAACTCTTACGTGACAACAGCTATAGCATAACTCTTAAGTGACAACAGCAGCATAACTCTTACGTGACAACAGCTATAGCATAACTCTTACGTGACAACAGCTATAGCATAACTCTTACGTGACAGCAGCTATAGCATAACTCTTAAGTGACAACAGCTATAGCATAACTCTTAAGTGACAACAGCTATAGCATAACTCTCACGTGACAACAGCTATAGCATAACTCTTACGACAGCTATAGCATAACTCTTAAGTGACAACAGCTATAGCATAACTCTTACGTGACAACAGCTATAGCATAACTCTTACGTGACAACAGCTATAGCATAACTCTTACGTGACAACAGCTATAGCATAACTCTTATGTGACAACAGCAGCATAACTCTTACATGACAACAGCTATAGCATAACTCTTAAGTGACAACAGCAGCATAACTCTTACGTGACAACAGCTATAGCATAACTCTTACGTGACAACAGCTATAGCATAACTCTTACGTGACAGCAGCTATAGCATAACTCTTAAGTGACAACAGCTATAGCATAACTCTTAAGTGACAACAGCTATAGCATAACTCTTAAGTGACAACAGCTATAGCATAACTCTTATGTGACAACAGCTATAGCATAACTCTTACGTGACAACAGCAGCATAACTCTTACGTGACAACAGCTATAGCATAACTCTTAAGTGACAACAGCTATAGCATAACTCTTAAGTGACAACAGCTATAGCATAAAGGCCTCTGCATGCTACAGCAAATTCAAAGCAACTTCAACACAACATCGGCGCGATTTCAGCGCGCTTGTTGCAGACAGTCTTGTAGACTGTGTTGCTTGGGCGTTGCGTACCTGTGTCCAAAATCTAATCTAAAGACCCGTTGCGTTGGTATTGCGTAGCAGTGATTGGTTGGTAGTGAATGGGGGCGGGGCTGTCTGTCACTTCTAGTGTTCCTGGCTCGAGACCAAAAGAAAACTTTCTGACAGGAGCTCGAAACCAAAAGAAAACTTTCTGACAGGAGCTCGATAGCTAGTGTATTGTTTCATTACACTTGTTTAATTGTTTGTTTAAAATGAATCAAATGCAGGAACGTATTGCAGAGGAGGTCCGAAAGTACCAACATTTATATAATAGCGGGTCTAAAGACTACAAGGATAGCATTATGACGATGAATTCGTGGAAGGAGATTGGGGAAACAATGGGGATGGACTGGGTTGATGTGGCGATATAACTATATTACACTATATACAAGAACACAAGCGAAAACAAACATAAACAGGGCTATTATTATACTAACGATGTATGGTTGAGAAGGGAAATCCGTTTGTAATTGCTAGAGTGCGCACCTTCGGCTGCCCAAAGTATTCAGGCGGGCTGGGCGAGCTCGAGCCGCACATCCGGGGTACATTTTGTTGCATCATAGGCTGCGCGTTGATTTTGCAGAAGCATAAAGGTAATGTGTCTGCAACACTGTTGCTTTGTCGATGTTGTGTTGCAGTTGCTTTGAAGTTTCTGTAGCATGCAGAGGCCTTAACTCTTACGTGACAACAGCTATAGCATAACTCTTACGTGACAACAGCAGCATAACTCTTACGTGACAACAGCTATAGCATAACTCTCACGTGACAACAGCTATAGCATAACTCTTACGTGACAACAGCTATAGCATAACTCTTAAGTGACAACAGCAGCATAACTCTTAAGTGACAACAGCTATAGCATAACTCTTAAGTGACAACAGCAGCATAACTCTTACGTGACAACAGCTATAGCATAACTCTTAAGTGACAACAGCAGCATAACTCTCACGTGACAACAGCTATAGCATAACTCTTAAGTGACAACAGCAGCATAACTCTTAAGTGACAACAGCAGCATAACTCTTACGTGACAACAGCAGCATAACTCTTACGTGACAACAGCAGCATAACTCTTACGTGACAACAGCTATAGCATAACTCTTAAGTGACAACAGCTATAGCATAACTCTTACGTGACAACAGCTATAGCATAACTCTTAAGTGACAACAGCAGCATAACTCTTAAGTGACAACAGCTATAGCATAACTCTTAAGTGACAACAGCAGCATAACTCTTACGTGACAACAGCTATAGCATAACTCTTAAGTGACAACAGCAGCATAACTCTCACGTGACAACAGCTATAGCATAACTCTTAAGTGACAACAGCTATAGCATAACTCTTACGTGACAACAGCTATAGCATAACTCTTAAGTGACAACAGCAGCATAACTCTTAAGTGACAACAGCTATAGCATAACTCTTAAGTGACAACAGCAGCATAACTCTTACGTGACAACAGCTATAGCATAACTCTTAAGTGACAACAGCAGCATAACTCTCACGTGACAACAGCTATAGCATAACTCTTAAGTGACAACAGCTATAGCATAACTCTTAAGTGACAACAGCTATAGCATAACTCTTACGTGACAACAGCAGCATAACTCTTACGTGACAACAGCAGCATAACTCTTACGTGACAACAGCTATAGCATAACTCTTAAGTGACAACAGCAGCATAACTCTTAAGTGACAACAGCAGCATAACTCTTACGTGACAACAGCAGCATAACTCTTACGTGACAACAGCAGCATAACTCTTACGTGACAACAGCTATAGCATAACTCTTAAGTGACAACAGCTATAGCATAACTCTCACGTGACAACAGCTATAGCATAACTCTTACGTGACAACAGCTATAGCATAACTCTTAAGTGACAACAGCAGCATAACTCTTAAGTGACAACAGCTATAGCATAACTCTTACGTGACAACAGCAGCATAACTCTCACGTGACAACAGCAGCATAACTCTCACGTGACAACAGCTATAGCATAACTCTCACGTGACAACAGCAGCATAACTCTTACGTGACAACAGCACCATAACTCTTACGTGACAACAGCTATAGCATAACTCTTAAGTGACAACAGCTATAGCATAACTCTTAAGTGACAACAGCTATAGCATAAAGGCCTCTGCATGCTACAGCAAATTCAAAGCAACTTCAACACAACATCGGCGCGATTTCAGCGCGCTTGTTGCAGACAGTCTTGTAGACTGTGTTGCTTGGGCGTTGCGTACCTGTGTCCAAAATCTAATCTAAAGACCCGTTGCGTTGGTATTGCGTAGCAGTGATTGGTTGGTAGTGAATGGGGGCGGGGCTGTCTGTCACTTCTAGTGTTCCTGGCTCGAGACCAAAAGAAAACTTTCTGACAGGAGCTCGAAACCAAAAGAAAACGTTCTGACAGGAGCTCGATAGCTAGTGTATTGTTTCATTACACTTGTTTAATTGTTTGTTTAAAATGAATCAAATGCAGGAACGTATTGCAGAGGAGGTCCGAAAGTACCAACATTTATATAATAGCGGGTCTAAAGACTACAAGGATAGCATTATGACGATGAATTCGTGGAAGGAGATTGGGGAAACAATGGGGATGGACTGGGTTGATGTGGCGATATAACTATATTACACTATATACAAGAACACAAGCGAAAACAAACATAAACAGGGCTATTATTATACTAACGATGTATGGTTGAGAAGGGAAATCCGTTTGTAATTGCTAGAGTGCGCACCTTCGGCTGCCCAAAGTATTCAGGCGGGCTGGGCGAGCTCGAGCCGCACATCCGGGGTACATTTTGTTGCATCATAGGCTGCGCGTTGATTTTGCAGAAGCATAAAGGTAATGTGTCTGCAACACCGTTGCTTTGTCGATGTTGTGTTGCAGTTGCTTTGAAGTTTCTGTAGCATGCAGAGGCCTTAACTCTTACGTGACAACAGCTATAGCATAACTCTTACGTGACAACAGCAGCATAACTCTTACGTGACAACAGCTATAGCATAACTCTCACGTGACAACAGCTATAGCATAACTCTTACGTGACAACAGCTATAGCATAACTCTTAAGTGACAACAGCAGCATAACTCTTAAGTGACAACAGCTATAGCATAACTCTTAAGTGACAACAGCTATAGCATAACTCTTAAGTGACAACAGCAGCATAACTCTCACGTGACAACAGCTATAGCATAACTCTTAAGTGACAACAGCTATAGCATAACTCGTAAGTGACAACAGCTATAGCATAACTCTTACGTGACAACAGCAGCATAACTCTTACGTGACAACAGCAGCATAACTCTTACGTGACAACAGCTATAGCATAACTCTTAAGTGACAACAGCAGCATAACTCTTAAGTGACAACAGCAGCATAACTCTTACGTGACAACAGCTATAGCATAACTCTTACGTGACAACAGCTATAGCATAACTCTTAAGTGACAACAGCTATAGCATAACTCTCACGTGACAACAGCAGCATAACTCTTAAGTGACAACAGCTATAGCATAACTCTCACGTGACAACAGCTATAGCATAACTCTTAAGTGACAACAGCAGCATAACTCTCACGTGACAACAGCTATAGCATAACTCTTAAGTGACAACAGCTATAGCATAACTCGTAAGTGACAACAGCTATAGCATAACTCTTACGTGACAACAGCAGCATAACTCTTACGTGACAACAGCAGCATAACTCTTACGTGACAACAGCTATAGCATAACTCTTAAGTGACAACAGCAGCATAACTCTTAAGTGACAACAGCAGCATAACTCTTACGTGACAACAGCTATAGCATAACTCTTACGTGACAACAGCTATAGCATAACTCTTAAGTGACAACAGCTATAGCATAACTCTCACGTGACAACAGCAGCATAACTCTTAAGTGACAACAGCTATAGCATAACTCTCACGTGACAACAGCTATAGCATAACTCTTACGTGACAACAGCTATAGCATAACTCTTAAGTGACAACAGCAGCATAACTCTTAAGTGACAACAGCTATAGCATAACTCTTACGTGACAACAGCAGCATAACTCTCACGTGACAACAGCAGCATAACTCTCACGTGACAACAGCTATAGCATAACTCTCACGTGACAACAGCAGCATAACTCTTACGTGACAACAGCAGCATAACTCTTACGTGACAACAGCTATAGCATAACTCTTAAGTGACAACAGCAGCATAACTCTCACGTGACAACAGCTATAGCATAACTCTTAAGTGACAACAGCTATAGCATAACTCTTAAGTGACAACAGCTATAGCATAACTCTTACGTGACAACAGCAGCATAACTCTTACGTGACAACAGCAGCATAACTCTTACGTGACAACAGCTATAGCATAACTCTTACGTGACGACAGCTATAGCATAACTCTTAAGTGACAACAGCAGCATAACTCTTACGTGACGACAGCTATAGCATAACTCTTAAGTGACAACAGCTATAGCATAACTCTTACGTGACAACAGCAGCATAACTCTTACGTGACAACAGCTATAGCATAACTCTTACGTGACAACAGCTATAGCATAACTCGTAAGTGACAACAGCTATAGCATAACTCTTACGTGACAACAGCTATAGCATAACTCTTACGTGACAACAGCTATAGCATAACTCTTAAGTGACAACAGCAGCATAACTCTTAAGTGACAACAGCTATAGCATAACTCTTACGTGACAACAGCTATAGCATAACTCTTACGTGACAACAGCTATAGCATAACTCTTACGTGACAACAGCTATAGCATAACTCTTATGTGACAACAGCAGCATAACTCTTACGTGACAACAGCTATAGCATAACTCTTAAGTGACAACAGCAGCATAACTCTTACGTGACAACAGCTATAGCATAACTCTTACGTGACAACAGCTATAGCATAACTCTTACGCGACAGCAGCTATAGCATAACTCTTAAGTGACAACAGCTATAGCATAACTCTTAAGTGACAACAGCTATAGCATAACTCTTAAGTGACAACAGCTATAGCATAACTCTTATGTGACAACAGCTATAGCATAACTCTTACGTGACAACAGCAGCATAACTCTTACGTGACAACAGCTATAGCATAACTCTTAAGTGACAACAGCTATAGCATAACTCTTAAGTGACAACAGCTATAGCATAACTCTTACGTGACAACAGCAGCATAACTCTTAAGTGACAACAGCTATAGCATAACTCTTAAGTGACAACAGCTATAGCATAACTCTTAAGTGACAACAGCTATAGCATAACTCTTAAGTGACAACAGCTATAGCATAACTCTTAAGTGACAACAGCTATATCATAACTCTTACGTGACAACAGCTATAGCATAACTCTTAAGTGACAACAGCTATAGCATAACTCTTAAGTGACAACAGCTATAGCATAACTCTTACGACAGCTATAGCATAACTCTTAAGTGACAACAGCTATAGCATAACTCTTACGTGACAACAGCTATAGCATAACTCTTACGTGACAACAGCTAAAGCATAACTCTTAAGTGACAACAGCTATAGCATAACTCTTAAGTGACAACAGCAGCATAACTCTTAAGTGACAACAGCTATAGCATAACTCTTAAGTGACAACAGCTATAGCATAACTCTTAAGTGACAACAGCTATAGCATAACTCTTAAGTGACAACAGCAGCATAACTCTTAAGTGACAACAGCAGCATAACTCTTAAGTGACAACAGCAGCATAACTCTTAAGTGACAACAGCTATAGCATAACTCTTACGTGACAACAGCAGCATAACTCTTAAGTGACAACAGCTATAGCATAACTCTTAAGTGACAACAGCTATAGCATAACTCTTACGACAGCTATAGCATAACTCTCACGTGACAACAGCTATAACATAACTCTCACGTGACAACAGCTATAGCATAACTCTTACGTGACAACAGCTATAGCATAACTCTTAAGTGACAACAGCTATAGCATAACTCTCACGTGACAACAGCTATAGCATAACTCTTACGTGACAACAGCTATAGCATAACTCTTACGTGACAACAGCAGCATAACTCTCACGTGACAACAGCTATAGCATAACTCTTAAGTGACAACAGCTATAGCATAACTCTCACGTGACAACAGCTATAGCATAACTCTTACGTGACAACAGCTATAGCATAACTCTTACGTGACAACAGCAGCATAACTCTTACGTGACAACAGCTATAGCATAACTCTTAAGTGACAACAGCTATAGCATAACTCTTACGTGACAACAGCTATAGCATAACTCTTACGTGACAACAGCTATAGCATAACTCTTACGTGACAACAGCTATAGCATAACTCTTACGTGACAACAGCTATAGCATAACTCTTACGTGACAACAGCTATAGCATAACTCTTATGTGACAACAGCAGCATAACTCTTACGTGACAACAGCTATAGCATAACTCTCACGTGACAACAGCTATAGCATAACTCTTACGACAGCTTTAGCATAACTCTTAAGTGACAACAGCTATAGCATAACTCTTACGTGACAACAGCTATAACATAACTCTTACGTGACAACAGGTATAGCATAACTCTTAAGTGACAACAGCTATAGCATAACTCTTAAGTGACAACAGCAGCATAACTCTCACGTGACAACAGCTATAGCATAACTCTTACGTGACAACAGCTATAGCATAAAGGCCTCTGCATGCTACAGCAAATTCAAAGCAACTTCAACACAACATCGGTGCGATTTCAGCGCGCTTGTTGCAGACAGTCTTGTAGACTGTGTTGCTTGGGCGTTGCGTACCTGTGTCCAAAATCTAATCTAAAGACCCGTTGCGTTGGTATTGCGTAGCAGTGATTGATTGGTAGTGAATGGGGGCGGGGCTGTCTGTCACTTCTAGTGTTCCTGGCTCGAGACCAAAAGAAAACTTTCTGACAGGAGCTCGAGACCAAAAGAAAACTTTCTGACAGGAGCTCGATAGCTAGTGTATTGTTTCATTACACTTGTTTAATTGTTTGTTTAAAATGAATCAAATGCAGGAACGTATTGCAGAGGAGGTCCGAAAGTACCAACATTTATATAATAGCGGGTCTAAAGACTACAAGGATAGCATTATGACGATGAATTCGTGGAAGGAGATTGGGGAAACAATGGGGATGGACTGGGTTGATGTGGCGATATAACTATATTACACTATATACAAGAACACAAGCGAAAACAAACATAAACAGGGCTATTATTATACTAACGATGTATGGTTGAGAAGGGAAATCCGTTTGTAATTGCTAGAGTGCGCACCTTCGGCTGCCCAAAGTATTCAGGCGGGCTGGGCGAGCTCGAGCCGCACATCCGGGGTACATTTTGTTGCATCATAGGCTGCGCGTTGATTTTGCAGAAGCATAAAGGTAATGTGTCTGCAACACCGTTGCTTTGTCGATGTTGTGTTGCAGTTGCTTTGAAGTTTCTGTAGCATGCAGAGGCCTTAACTCTTACGTGACAACAGCTATAGCATAACTCTTACGTGACAACAGCAGCATAACTCTTACGTGACAACAGCTATAGCATAACTCTTACGTGACAACAGCTATAGCATAACTCTTACGTGACAACAGCTATAGCATAACTCTTACGTGACAGCAGCTATAGCATAACTCTTAAGTGACAACAGCTATAGCATAACTCTTAAGTGACAACAGCTATAGCATAACTCTTAAGTGACAACAGCTATAGCATAACTCTTATGTGACAACAGCTATAGCATAACTCTTACGTGACAACAGCAGCATAACTCTTACGTGACAACAGCTATAGCATAACTCTTAAGTGACAACAGCTATAGCATAACTCTTAAGTGACAACAGCTATAGCATAACTCTTACGTGACAACAGCAGCATAACTCTTAAGTGACAACAGCTATAGCATAACTCTTAAGTGACAACAGCTATAGCATAACTCTTAAGTGACAACAGCTATAGCATAACTCTTAAGTGACAACAGCTATAGCATAACTCTTAAGTGACAACAGCTATATCATAACTCTTACGTGACAACAGCTATAGCATAACTCTTAAGTGACAACAGCTATAGCATAACTCTTAAGTGACAACAGCTATAGCATAACTCTTACGACAGCTATAGCATAACTCTTAAGTGACAACAGCTATAGCATAACTCTTACGTGACAACAGCTATAGCATAACTCTTACGTGACAACAGCTATAGCATAACTCTTAAGTGACAACAGCTATAGCATAACTCTTAAGTGACAACAGCAGCATAACTCTTAAGTGACAACAGCTATATCATAACTCTTAAGTGACAACAGCTATAGCATAACTCTTAAGTGACAACAGCTATAGCATAACTCTTAAGTGACAACAGCAGCATAACTCTTAAGTGACAACAGCAGCATAACTCTTAAGTGACAACAACAGCATAACTCTTAAGTGACAACAGCTATAGCATAACTCTTACGTGACAACAGCAGCATAACTCTTAAGTGACAACAGCTATAGCATAACTCTTAAGTGACAACAGCTATAGCATAACTCTTACGACAGCTATAGCATAACTCTCACGTGACAACAGCTATAACATAACTCTCACGTGACAACAGCTATAGCATAACTCTTACGTGACAACAGCTATAGCATAACTCTCACGTGACAACAGCTATAACATAACTCTCACGTGACAACAGCTATAGCATAACTCTTACGTGACAACAGCTATAGCATAACTCTTAAGTGACAACAGCTATAGCATAACTCTCACGTGACAACAGCTATAGCATAACTCTTACGTGACAACAGCTATAGCATAACTCTTACGTGACAACAGCAGCATAACTCTCACGTGACAACAGCTATAGCATAACTCTTAAGTGACAACAGCTATAGCATAACTCTCACGTGACAACAGCTATAGCATAACTCTTACGTGACAACAGCTATAGCATAACTCTTACGTGACAACAGCAGCATAACTCTTACGTGACAACAGCTATAGCATAACTCTTAAGTGACAACAGCTATAGCATAACTCTTACGTGACAACAGCTATAGCATAACTCTTACGTGACAACAGCTATAGCATAACTCTTACGTGACAACAGCTATAGCATAACTCTTACGTGACAACAGCTATAGCATAACTCTTACGTGACAACAGCTATAGCATAACTCTTATGTGACAACAGCAGCATAACTCTTACGTGACAACAGCTATAGCATAACTCTCACGTGACAACAGCTATAGCATAACTCTTACGACAGCTATAGCATAACTCTTAAGTGACAACAGCTATAGCATAACTCTTACGTGACAACAGCTATAACATAACTCTTACGTGACAACAGCTATAGCATAACTCTTAAGTGACAACAGCTATAGCATAACTCTTAAGTGACAACAGCAGCATAACTCTCACGTGACAACAGCTATAGCATAACTCTTACGTGACAACAGCTATAGCATAAAGGCCTCTGCATGCTACAGCAAATTCAAAGCAACTTCAACACAACATCGGCGCGATTTCAGCGCGCTTGTTGCAGACAGTCTTGTAGACTGTGTTGCTTGGGCGTTGCGTACCTGTGTCCAAAATCTAATCTAAAGACCCGTTGCGTTGGTATTGCGTAGCAGTGATTGATTGGTAGTGAATGGGGGCGGGGCTGTCTGTCACTTCTAGTGTTCCTGGCTCGAGACCAAAAGAAAACTTTCTGACAGGAGCTCGAGACCAAAAGAAAACTTTCTGACAGGAGCTCGATAGCTAGTGTATTGTTTCATTACACTTGTTTAATTGTTTGTTTAAAATGAATCAAATGCAGGAACGTATTGCAGAGGAGGTCCGAAAGTACCAACATTTATATAATAGCGGGTCTAAAGACTACAAGGATAGCATTATGACGATGAATTCGTGGAAGGAGATTGGGGAAACAATGGGGATGGACTGGGTTGATGTGGCGATATAACTATATTACACTATATACAAGAACACAAGCGAAAACAAACATAAACAGGGCTATTATTATACTAACGATGTATGGTTGAGAAGGGAAATCCGTTTGTAATTGCTAGAGTGCGCACCTTCGGCTGCCCAAAGTATTCAGGCGGGCTGGGCGAGCTCGAGCCGCACATCCGGGGTACATTTGGTTGCATCATAGGCTGCGCGTTGATTTTGCAGAAGCATAAAGGTAATGTGTCTGCAACACCGTTGCTTTGTCGATGTTGTGTTGCAGTTGCTTTGAAGTTTCTGTAGCATGCAGAGGCCTTAACTCTTACGTGACAACAGCAGCATAACTCTTAAGTGACAACACCAGCATAACTCCTACGTGACAACAGCTATAGCATAACTCTTAAGTGACAACAGCTATAGCATAACTCTTACGTGACAACAGCTATAGCATAACTCTTAAGTGACAACAGCTATAGCATAACTCTTACGTGACAACAGCTATAGCATAACTCTTAAGTGACAACAGCTATAGCATAACTCTTAAGTGACAACAGCTATAGCATAACTCTTAAGTGACAACAGCTATAGCATAACTCTTACGACAGCTATAGCATAACTCTTACGTGACAACAGCTATAGCATAACTCTTAAGTGACAACAGCTATAGCATAACTCTCACGTGACAACAGCTATAGCATAACTCTTACGTGACAACAGCTATAGCATAACTCTTAAGTGACAACAGCTATAGCATAACTCTTACGTGACAACAGCTATAGCATAACTCTTAAGTGACAACAGCAGCATAACTCTCACGTGACAACAGCTATAGCATAATTCTCACGTGACAACAGCTATAGCATAACTCTTAAGTGACAACAGCTATAGCATAACTCTCACGTGACAACAGCTATAGTGTTGTGAAGGATCAGATTAAACCGAATATATATATTTATTTATGGATATATATTTAATAGTATTTGTATATCGTTTGATATCCCTTGTATATTCTTTGTACATATACACTGAATATCCCTTTAGTCTACTACAGCCCATAATAGTTCATTATCTCATTGGACAAGAACCTGGCGCCAGCAGACAAGCCCCTTGAGTCAAGTTCAATAGTGCCGACGAACATGTCCCAACTAGCCCCGGTTCCGCGTAGGAATACGGCTACCGAAATACGAATGGTACTATTTGTTCACCGTGCATATAAATATGGCGCAAGTAAAGTAGAACTTCTTTTTAGTCCATTAGTCCTTTACCCTCCAACCTAGTAACAGACGTGAAGCCTCACCCACGACCCACGTGTGGTGCAGTATGGCCTATTTGGCCCCAGAATAGGCATTGAGACCTCGTGTAAATTCATAGCTGAATTGTCATAGTTTGGCACTGTACCGTCGAGTGGGACGTATTTCTATTAAGTTAATAATAGTCTATTATGTATGGTGCATCGTGCGGTATCGAGTTCTAAAGTGAGTAGCACCCCCATCGCCTCCTCGTGTTATCTAGAGGCTTAACCAGGCTGGGCAGACCACGTGTGGTGCTTGCCTCCGAGGAGTTCTAGACGAGGACCGAGGGGGACCTGCACATTGGATTACCTACCCGGACGACTGCTGAGCCTATACGGCATGGAATATCTATTTGCTTTGGGTGCTTTGATTTGTGGAGCGGATAACAGCCAACGCCGGTGAGTGTTGGAATTACCCCCGAGAGGAGCCCAGGTGAGACGGCGCTCAACCCAGACCGAGGCCGCCTCGCTTCTCCTTCGTTGTGGACCTACAGCTACCGTCTACAAGAGGGCCCAAGTGTATTCATCTGTGGATCAAGATCCTGCGGGCACTGTGTTCTGTACCTGAATTCTCCCCAGGAATCGTTGGCCAGATGGGATGCAGCTGACGGCTCTCCAAACCCCCCCCCCCCTACTGACTTACAACCAGCAGGACCCCTTTAGTATCCCGCTATAATCCTTAAGTACCATCGCTATAGTTCCCTAAAGAACCAGGTTGTATACTTGCTTCCTGCGTAACCAGAGATTGGACATTCAGTGTTGATTTGCCTACGAATACTCATTTGCCTTACAAGTGCATTCAAATCATAAATGTAATTAAGTGAATGTTGTATATACCTTTTGCTATATTAAACCTTCGACTGTTATATTTGTGTGGACCTGATTTCATATGTGGGAAAGTGTTCATCATACTTAGATATCGTGTACTGTATGGCCAGAAGTTAAAGTACATAAAGCGGTAGTGGTTTAATGATACCATACTTATCAATACAGTCAGGGAATTGTACCCCTCAGTTACAATTGGTCCTTCGAGCCGGAGGGTAACTAGTGTAATATTAATATAGTGTTATTAATATTGAAATGGCCTATGATGAACACTCCACGAAACGGTCCTCCTAACGTAGAACGCCCGTGGCGCAGACGACAGACACCTCAGTACTTAGAGGATTACGCTGTCAGTCAACTACCTAGCCTTCTACAGACTGTAAACGCGGTAAAAGTAGAAAGTAAAATTATGTCTGACCTTAACGACCAGGTTACCCCGACCACAGAGGCCCTAGTGGGTTCTAATGTAACTGACCAAGCTCACGGTGGGGACCAGGAGGGAACAGACATGCCTTTACCCCCCGCCAATACCGAAGAAGTAGTCCCCGACCAGCTCCGGGAGGAAGACAACCCTCCAGAGGTGGAACCCTGCACGGAACAAGATGAGGAGAGCGCCGAGGAGATAGAGCTCCAGGACTCCCCAACGAGTACAGCCAAGAGCGGCTCACCTCTACAAGCGTCTTCCCCCAGCGAGGCGGAGAGGATGCTGTCACAGCCGTTCCTCGTCAGCCTGACAGCCTCTACCGAACGCGATCGACTCCAGGGTGAACGCGATCGACTTCAGGGTGAACGCGATCGACTCCAAACACAGCAACGGAGCGAAGAAGAGCACATACGCCTGGAGATGAGATGCCTTCAGACGGAAGAGAATATGGCAAGAGACCGGTCCGACACCCAGCGCGCCGCTGACGGTGCCCAAAGAGAAGCAGAGCGCGACATCGCTCTCATCCAGCGCGAAGCCGAGCACGACAGACTACAGGGCGAGCGCGACAGACTACAAGCGCAGCTAATGGAGCAGCTGATCACCAAGGCAACACCCTCTCCCTCCGCCAGGGGTTCAAGGGCCTCGTCGAGACAACAGTCAAGGGCAGCATCCCCTAACCGACCAAGCGACCCTGAACTTGACCACCAGAGAGAGCCTATACCCCCCGCAGACCCCCTTCCCCGACCGGTCCAAGCGAGACCCAGCTACAAGGAAGGAGCAGCATACACTGCGGAGAGGCTAAATAAACGACTACAGGATCTAGAGGACCTGACAGAAGAAGAAGAGGGAGAGGAGGAGAACCAAGCCCGACGACAGCACAGTACTCCACCGGACCAGGAGGTCCAGTACAGCCCAGGCTATACCCCCGCGGCGCTGCGCTACAGACCCCCGACTCTATTCACGGGTGAGCATGACGCACGACCAGCCCCGAGGAACAGCACCTGGACCAGCGGGCCATGGTACCCTGCCGGTACCAGCCCACAGAGAGGCGCAAGAGGAGACTCGCCTAGGAGGCCTCTCTCCCAACGCTCACCGATGTGCCAGCCATCCACGGCGTCATACATTGGCACACCGACGTTTCCAGACTTCACCCATGAGAATCGAGCACAGTACATGGAGCTCCGGATGTGCTTAGAGACAATGATGGTGGATGTCGTTGACGAACGCCACAAGTATGCAATATTACTGAAGCACCTGAAAGTACCCCGAGCGTACAATATAGCGCTAGCCTATGCCACCTCTACGACCCCATACACCACGGCTCTAGCAGCGCTGGACCAGAGATATGGACGTATATGGGATTACGTAATCCAAGAGATAAGGCATATTGACCGCCTACCCCCAGCAACAGACAATCGCTCACTAGACGACCTGTCTATAAAAGTGCAGTCCCTGGTAGGGATGCTGGGAGCGCAACGAGAAAAGGGTATGCACAAGCTATACGCCAACTCTAACGTCGAGAGGATTTTAGAGAAGCTGCCGCCCGCCAGACAAGAGCGCTTTAGGCGGCAAAGAGACCACCGTGATCCTAATGGTCCCGAACCATCCCTCCTCGATTTAGCCGACTTCCTGACGAGAGAAGTCAGCAGCCTACGCTTGGATACATTCGTGCGGAGCACACCAAGCTCCAGAGAGGGACCTAGGAGAGTAAATGATGGAAGAAGATCAGTGACTGTCATGCACCAATCAGAATCAGTACCGAGCAGTAAGAACCACAGTACCCCCTCGAGAAAAGAGAAGTGGAAGATGGTGTGCCCGTACTGCGAGAAGGAACACTGGCTGTCACAATGTGACCTGTTCAAGAAGATGAATGCAGAAGAAGTGAGTAAATGGATAAAGTCCAACAGGCGCTGTTACCGATGTGCGCGCAGTCACATGGCAGCCGAGTGCCGCCTAAAGAAGAGGTGCAGTCGGTGTGACGGAGCCCACCTAGATGTCCTACACGACAGTAACAGAAGAAAGCCTGCACCTGTACCATCGAGCAGCACAAAGGCAAGTGTCATGTACATTGACCCCGCCAGCAGCAGCGGCGCCCAGGTGCTCTTAAAGGTAGTCCGTGTAACATTGAGCCACCAAGATAAAGTCATGGACACTTACGCCGTCCTTGATGACGGGTCAGAGAAGACCCTTCTCCTCGCATCCGCTGCGGCCCAGCTGGGACTGCGGGGGAGCGAGAACCAGATGACGATTCGGACAATAAGAAGAGATTTAAAGACGATAAAAGGCGAGAATGTCTCCTTCACTATCGCAGCAAGCGGGCAGCCAGAGAGACGGTATAGGATTACAAATGCTTTCACCAGCCAAGAAATAGGACTATCACAGTACACCTACCCCATCGCCAAACTGATGGATAAATATGTGCACCTGCGTCAACTACCTATCCCGCTCATAGACGGCGCCACCCCGACCCTGCTGATAGGCTCCGACCATGCAGACCTCATAGTCCCGATAGACCGGGTCCATACAGGACCCAGAGGCTGTCCTGCAGCAGTCGAGACCCGCCTAGGATGGACATTACAAGGCCCCCTCGCTAAATCTCTCAACCGAACAGCAGCCACTAGCTGCCTCCACTCCAGAGTGACAGAAGAAGACACCACTCTCCTGCAGCATGTCGAGAGGCTATGGACACTAGAGACAATGCCCTTTAAGAACGAAAAGAAAGACATTCGTTCTAAAGAAGACATTTACGCTATAAACCTCCTCGAGCAAGGGACAAAGAGAGTCACAGTCGGCGGAGTGATGAGATACGCAACTCCACTCCTGAGGCGAGAGGGAATGCCCACCTTTCACGCCACGAAAGAAGCTACGGAGCGGTATCTATTGAACACAGAGCGGCGCCTAGCCAAAGACCCCGCTCAAGAGAGTGTGTACCGCGCTGAGATTGAGAAGCTAATCACAGCGAGACACGTAATGAAGATTGACATTAAAGAGGCCGATCAGACAACCGAATCATGGTACGTGCCGCACCACAAGGTCCACCACAATGGCAAGGATCGCATTGTGTTTAACTGCAGCTACCAGATCGGATCCCAAAATCTGAATAAAGAGCTCTTGCCCGGCCCCACACTCGGCCCCTCTCTACTAGGCGTGCTACTACGCTTCCGCCAGGACAAGGTGGCTATCAGCGGGGATATCAAAGGGATGTTCCTGCAGGTGAGACTAGTGGAGGAGGATAAGCCCCTACTGCGGTTCCTATGGAGAGAGAGGATCGGAGATGAGCACCCAGCCATCTACCAATGGGAAGTCCTCCCCTTCGGAACCACATGCAGCCCGTGCTGTGCTACATTTGCACTGCAGAAACACGTCGCAGAGGACCCAGCAGCAGATGAAGAGGTCCGACACAGTGTGAAGAACAGTTTCTACGTGGACAACTGTTTACAAAGCGTTTCGACCCAAGAAGAAGCCGAGGCTCTCCTACTCAAGCTACGCGCCTCCCTGATCAAAGGCGGCTTTGATCTCAGGCAGTGGGCCAGCAGCGACCCGCAAGTATTGCGCAGCCTCTCCCCCGCGGACAAGGCAGCCAGTAGCGAGACCTGGATGGCGACCATCCCAGGAGAAGCCCAAGAAATGACACTAGGACTAGTCTGGCGCTTCAAAACAGACTCGCTCCACTATAGACACAAACCCCTGACCACGGAGCAGGGAAGGTCGACGGCGATACCGACCACCAGACGGAGTGTGTACAGAACACTCGCCAGACAATATGACCCGTTGGGATGTATTCTACCTTACACCACCAGGGCAAAGATGATTGTACGAGCACTATGGGACAAGGACCAGGGCTGGGACGACCCAATACCCGCACACCTTGCCTCCACATGGAGAGAGTGGGAGACGGAACTCCGCTCACTCCCAGGCGTCAACATACGCCGCAGCTACTTCCCACCCACAGTGAGGCCAGAGACATGCAAGATGGATCTACACGTCTTCAGCGACGCCTCCGAAGTAGCCTATGGATCTGTGGCCTACTTGCGTGCCCAAGAGAAGGGAGGAGAGATACACACCGCTTTCATCCTGGCTCGCTCAAGAATAGCCCCACGAAAGCAACAATCTATCCCGCGTCTAGAGCTCTGCGCAGCCCTAGCAGGAGCGCATCTAGCCACGTTAATCCAACGTGAACTCACCATCCCGGTGCAAAGAACAATCTTGTGGTCAGACTCTACGACAGTACTCACATGGATCAAGTCTGATTCATGCAGATACAAGGTCTTCGTGGGAGTCAGAGTCACAGAGATTCAAGAGTTAACAGAAGCAGCAAGCTGGCGGTATGTGGACACCAAACACAACCCAGCTGACGTCATCACCCGGGGAATGTCCCTAGATGACCTCACCCGTCACAACATCTACAGTGACGGACCAGAGTTCCTCAAGCTCCCGGAAGAAGAGTGGCCTACGACCACCCCACGGGAGGCGAGTAAAGAGGAGGCTGAAAACAAGAAACCTATGTTCTGTGGATTGAGCACAGTCGCCTCCACAGACCCCAACATAGATGATTGCCTCACCCTACAGAGTGCGCAGCTAAAGACATTCCTGTGGCACCACCCAGAGATTCAGCCCACCACTGACATTTCAGCAGCTGACTACGAAGAAGCAGAACTTCTTCTACTACAACGAGCCCAGAGAGACTCGTTCCCCGATGAGCTAGACTGTCTACAGGGAGGAAAGCCCGTCCCATCAGACAGCAGACTGCTCCACCTGGCACCCGAGAGTGACGCCCATAATCTCATCAGAGTGGGTGGTCGTCTGCGGAGAGCCCCCGACCTACCGGATGACGTTAAGTACCCGATAGTCTTGAACAGCCGACACAAGGTCACAGAGCTGATCATAAAGAAATACGACGAGGATGTGCACCACGCAGGAGCAGAGAGAGTCTTCGCGGAGATCAGACGTCCTATTGGATACTTCAAGGGAGAGAAGCAGTGCGACGCTTCCAGCGAACCTGTCTAGACTGCAGAAAGTGGCGCGCGCAGCCCAGCATACCCCGGATGGCTGACCTACCTCCCTGTCGCCTCGGACTCGGCGACAAGCCCTTTCACTCCACAGGCATGGACTGTTTTGGCCCGTTGTATATAAAGAAAGGAAGAGGAACCGAGAAGCGGTGGGGTATTGTATTCAAATGCATGACCACCAGAGCGATACATATCGAACTCCTTCCAACCATGAGCACAGACTCATTCCTTATGGCCTTCCGAAGATTCACATCGCGGAAAGGAAAACCGTCTACATTGTTGTCTGATCACGGGACAAACTTCAAAGGCGGAGAAAGAGAGCTGAGAGAGAGCTTCCAAGCTATGGGCCCAGAACTTAAGACCCACCTCGCTCCATCCCAGATTGACTTCCAGTTTAATCCCCCGAACGCACCCCACTTCGGTGGAACCTGGGAACGAGAAGTACGTTCTATAAAGACAGCCCTGTACGCCATGCTTGGGGCCCAGACTGTGGCGGAAGAAGTCCTAATGACAGTCCTCACGGAGATCGAGGGAGTATTGAACTCCAAGCCCCTCGGTTACGTCTCAAGTGATGTAGCAGATGTCGACCCAGTCACCCCCAACACACTCTTGATGGGGCGGCTGGACCCCGCGCTACCCCAGACAATGTACAGGCCTGAAGAAGCGAACGGCCGAAGAATGTGGAGGTACAGTCAAGTACTGGCTGACAAGTTTTGGAATAGCTTCCTACTCCACTATCTACCGTCTCTACAGACCCGCCAGAAGTGGGTAAAAGAGAGAGACAATTTGACAGAAGGAACAGTCGTCATGATTATCGACCAGTCACTACCCAGAGCTATGTGGCCGGCTGGCCACGTAAGCAAAGTGATCACCGGTGCCGATGGCAAGGTCCGAGCAGCTGAAGTGCTCGTCCAAGGGCGGACGTACACACGACCCGTGGCGAGGCTAATAGAACTGCCAAGACTCCCAGACACTATCGATGACGACCATGACCCCACGACTTTGTGAGTTGACTGACCCCTACAGCGGACCTTGAGTGGTAGACAGTGCGGTTAATCTGTCTCTGCTTAGCTAATTAGGTGGGACTAATTAGGGGGCGGCTGTTGTGAAGGATCAGATTAAACCGAATATATATATTTATTTATGGATATATATTTAATAGTATTTGTATATCGTTTGATATCCCTTGTATATTCTTTGTACATATACACTGAATATCCCTTTAGTCTACTACAGCCCATAATAGTTCATTCTCTCATTGGACAAGAACCTGGCGCCAGCAGACAAGCCCCTTGAGTCAAGTTCAATAGTGCCGACGAACATGTCCCAACTAGCCCCGGTTCCGCGTAGGAATACGGCTACTGAAATACGAATGGTACTATTTGTTCACCGTGCATATAAATATGGCGCAAGTAAAGTAGAACTTCTTTTTAGTCCATTAGTCCTTTACCCTCCAACCTAGTAACAGACGTGAAGCCTCACCCACGACCCACGTGTGGTGCAGTATGGCCTATTTGGCCCCAGAATAGGCATTGAGACCTCGTGTAAATTCATAGCTGAATTGTCATAGTTTGGCACTGTACCGTCGAGTGGGACGTATTTCTATTAAGTTAATAATAGTCTATTATGTATGGTGCATCGTGCGGTATCGAGTTCTAAAGTGAGTAGCACCCCCATCGCCTCCTCGTGTTATCTAGAGGCTTAACCAGGCTGGGCAGACCACGTGTGGTGCTTGCCTCCGAGGAGTTCTAGACGAGGACCGAGGGGGACCTGCACATTGGATTACCTACCCGGACGACTGCTGAGCCTATACGGCATGGAATATCTATTTGCTTTGGGTGCTTTGATTTGTGGAGCGGATAACAGCCAACGCCGGTGAGTGTTGGAATTACCCCCGAGAGGAGCCCAGGTGAGACGGCGCTCAACCCAGACCGAGGCCGCCTCGCTTCTCCTTCGTTGTGGACCTACAGCTACCGTCTACAAGAGGGCCCAAGTGTATTCATCTGTGGATCAAGATCCTGCGGGCACTGTGTTCTGTACCTGAATTCTCCCCAGGAATCGTTGGCCAGATGGGATGCAACTGACGGCTCTCCAAACCCCCCCCCCCCCTACTGACTTACAACCAGCAGGACCCCTTTAGTATCCCGCTATAATCCTTAAGTACCATCGCTATAGTTCCCTAAAGAACCAGGTTGTATACTTGCTTCCTGTGTAACCAGAGATTGGACATTCAGTGTTGATTTGCCTACGAATACTCATTTGCCTTACAAGTGCATTCAAATTGTAAGAGCCGCATTCAAGCTTATTTGTTTTTGATTAATTGTGAATCTGTATTAATACATTTCTCTGTTGCAGTGAGTGGGGCGCTTTGCTCAGGTGAATGGGGCGGGGCTAACGCTATAAGCCACAGGTGCAGCGTGTGACGGGAGAGCAGCAGGCAGCAGCAATACTGTCATTGACACGCAACGCAGACGCAACCTTTTTATTTAGAGATTATTGGGATCTCTTGTTTTGTTATTGAGATTATTGGGATCTCTTGTTTTATTTGTATGTACGGTATTGTTTTCGTATTTTGTTCTTGCTGGAGCATTAAAAGAGCAAAAGGAACAACAAAAGCGTGCAGTGGTTTCTGTTCTGCGACTGCGAGTCTGACACTGCTTCCCAGCCCTACAAGTGGAAGATTCAAATAGGTTATAAGACAAACCTGTTAGGATTTTGGCCACTACATCAAGTCAATGACAAGCTGCGATTGAAGAGCACGGATTATTGGGATCCGAAGGAACGAAGCTGCGATTGAAGAGCACCGATTATTGGGATCCGGAACGAAAAAAGGATTGGAGGATCAAACGGGTCCAAATTGGAACGGAAAGCGCCGGCCCGACGCGCGGCTACAAACAGAGGAAACGCCGGCCTGACGGCTGTAAACAAGCAAGCGAACAAACAATTGAGGTATGTGTTTGCAAAAAACCAACGCCACATGAATAATTATTCGTTTGGAATAAATGCCATTATTATTACTAAACGGACGTTTGCATCTGATAACGATGTTTATGGACAGTGAATATTTTATTTTGTGCTGGTGACATATCGTGGATAAAGAGAGAAGACAAGGATAATGAAATAACCAGCCACTGTTGAAGACCTTTTGGATTAATTTGTTTGTTTATTCTGAATTAATATGGCGAGTTCAGACGCCCGTTAATGACATGGATGAGGCGCAGCTGCGCGCATCGAGACAAGGAAACGCCGGCCTGGCGTGCGGCTGTAACCAAACTGAGAGACAATGATAATGAAATAACCAGCCACTGTTTCTAAACACGTTGAAGACCTTGTGGATTTATTTATTTGTTTATTCTGAATTAAAATGGCGAGTTCAGCCAGCAGACCTGCCCGTTAATGACATATGAGGCGCAGCTGCGCGCATCCAAATAGGATGGCAGCAGGCTGCTCAACGAGGTCTCACTCTTCCTCCCACCACTCCTCCTCTTCATCAAGATTACGCATCAACGCGGAGGCAGAGAGACGATATTTATTGGCTAAATCTTCTATGTTACAAGAAAAACATGCAATTGAAGAACAGGAACAAATGTTAAAAAAAAAGAGAGAAACATTAAAAAAAAGGAGAGAAACATTAGAATTACAAGGTGAAATAGCAGCCAGCACAGCCAATCCTTCCCAGTGGAAATGGGCGCTGGTATATTCAAAGCCAGATGTTTCAATTCATCCATATGACATAGGTGCTGTTAGGAGCAAGGCAGGAGCACATTACTTGCCCTTTTTTAATGTTAACGATGGTAATGCTCACAGTTGGCCCGATGCTCAGCCAGATGACATTAATGACCAGCACCAGCCCCAACTAGTGCACAATATTCGACCTGTCATGCCCATGTCACTGACGCCTCTGTACCCTCAGTCTTCGTTTAGGAAGTTCCGGTTCCCGAGGGACCCCCCTGCCCAGTTCCCGTCCTCCACCTCGATGGTCAACCAGCGGCCCCGTCCTTTCACCGACAGCCCTCTGCCACAGGCCTCGCCCCTCACTTCTCCCGCAAAAGCCGGGCCGCAAGAGAAGGACGGAGCCCACCCCTCGGCCCAACGGGAGGCGCCGCAGGTGCATTTCAGACGGGGACTTCCTGTGTCTTGGCCACATAGTTCTGAGGCCATCGCAGCAGCCAATAGGGAGGCGCCTGTTCTCACCACACCGGTCCAGAGTCCCTGTGAGGAAAAATCCAGAAGCCTGGCATCGGAGGGGAAGACCTCAGCAGACATGAAGAGGGCAGAGGACAAGACCCCAGCAGACATGAAGAGGGCAGATAAGACCCCAGCAGATATGAAGAGGGCAGAGGACAATACCTCAGCAGACATGAAGAGGGCAGAGGACAATACCTCAGCAGACATGAAGAGGGCAGCAGAGGACAAGACCCCAGCAGATATGAAGAGGGCAGAGGACAAGACCCCAGCAGACATGAAGAGGGCAGAGGACAAGACCCCAGCAGATATGAAGAGAGCAGAGTTATGTGGTCACATAGGGGCCGGGGATAGCCAAGCAGAGGTATGTGGTCACATAGGGGCCGGGGATAGCCAAACAGTACTCAAGTACATTGGTAACGAGCACACTAGGAAGAATGCTCTGATGTTGACTGTCAAAAAGCGCAAAGAGCTTTCCCCAGGTCACAGCCACACCCACTCGAGCAGCCAAAAGGTGAGCACTGAGCTAGGCGCTTTCAGGACCACACTTGGTGGACAGCTCCTCACAGTGGAAGACCTCTCACAGGCAGAGAGGTCAGTCATCACCTATGTTCAAAAGCAATCCTTCCCAGTGGAAATGGCAGTGCTGGAAACCGCTCCATTCAGAGTGCAGAAGAACAGTAAGATCGATCCTATACTGGATGAAGGCCTACAAACCATCTTCTGCGAGAGATCTGACCTCTACGCCAGGACACAAGAATACCTTCTGCTACTCCAAGGAAGACCGAAATGGAGCACAGTGAGGAAAAAAAAGAAAAAACTTTAACATTGGAGATGTCGTCCTGGTAGTTGACCCAACTGCTCCACGGGGGTCGTGGCCACTAGGCAGAGTACAGGAGACCAAGCCTGATGCAGGAGGTCTGACCCGTGCAGTGAAGCTCCAGACGAAAACATCCATTATTGATAGGCCCATAGCTAAGCTATGCCGCATTCCTGGAGATTGAAGAATAACAGGTCTTCTTTCAACAGCCAAAAAGGGATGTAATGTATACACCAGGGTTTCCGTTAGAAAAAATTGTTGCCGGTCTCCGTGACCTGCAAGATTTCAATCTACCGGACAAATGAGATTAATTCCGGTCATAGTTTATTGAGCTTTAAAACAATTGAATAAAGAATGTCATCCTCAAGGCATGTAGATTTATAATATTATTACTTAAAACTATAGGCTACTTTTGCGTATACAGTCATTAATATATTCCAAATAAAATAAGTCCCTCGATACTCCGTGCTGCTGCTGACTTGAAATAAAATAGACCGCGTATGTGGGCAGTCGGTCCGACACTAAACAGCAGTCTGTTATAATCACATTTTTATGAGCTAACGAATTCCGTTATATTGGACATTTGTATTAATTATATCAAGCGAAGAACTGAGAAATTTTGCAGAGAGACGGCAACATTATCGTGGGTTTGCGTGATGTAAATCTCCACCTCCCAACGACTTGGTGCTGGTCATAATGTCCGGTGAAAACAACTCCCTCCAAGCACAACTTGACCACCCGAACCGTACCAAAACAGGCCAAAATTAAATAGCCCATGCGACGAACGATTCATTACATTCGTTTCATCGTTGCTCCACCAAGCAGCCGGTCCAACAATGAAAGCTGTTATCAGCGCGAGCCGGCCGCAGTTAGTTTGCAAGAAGCATCCAGCTGCAGACCCGCAGAGCAGCTTTCCAGGTCTGGGGACCGCACTGTGCCAGCAAAGCTGGTGGGTTCTGTGGGTCTGCAGCTGCATGCCTTCCGCAAATCCAGCAGCAAGCTCTCGCTGAGCGAAGCAACGACAACAAACGCAATGATTGTTTCGTTCATCGCATAGGCCACCCAACTCCAGCCCATCCAAATACAATTCAAATAATCAAACTGTGCCCAGAGGGAACTATTTTCACCGGACACTATGACCGGAGAGATTAAATATGTCGGACTTCAACAGATTTTGCCGGCCAAATACCGGTAATTACCGGCTAACGGAAACGCTGGTATACACTATATTTTTCTAAATTAATTTGTTGATAGTTACGAACAGCATAGACTGATACATAGACGTACACCCATAGACTGATACATAGACATACACCCATAGACTAATACATAGACGTACACCCATAGACTGATACATGGAGATATACACTCTTTGCCACTTTGGATTACAGTTTTTAGTTTTTTCTGATTTGACTGACCTAGCGATCATAAAGATCCCTCCTTAAGGCTATGTGCTAGTAACCTCTGGCCCTAGGATACGGTTAAGAATGAAGACTCACACAGTTTAGCCCCAGCCGCATGGCCTGTAAGTTGGCCTCACACAGTTTAGCCCCAGCCGTATGGCCTGTAAGTTGGCCTCACACAGTTTAGCCCCAGCCGCATGGCCTGTAAGTTGGCCTCACACAGTTTAGCCCCAGCCGCATGGCCTGTAAGTTGGCCTCACACAGTTTAGCCCCAGCCGCATGGCCTGTAAGTTGGCCTCACACAGTTTAGCCCCAGCCGTATGGCCTGTAAGTTGGCCTCACACAGTTTAGCCCCAGCCGCATGGCCTGTAAGTTGGCCTCACACAGTTTAGCCCCAGCCGCATGGCCTGTAAGTTGGCCTCACACAGTTTAGCCCCAGCCGCATGGCCTGTAAGTTGGCCTCACACAGTTTAGCCCCAGCCGTATGGCCTGTAAGTTGGCCTCACACAGTTTAGCACCAGCCGCATGGCCTGTAAGTTGGCCTCACACAGTTTAGCCCCAGCCGCATGGCCTGTAAGTTGGCCTCACACAGTTCTTCTTTCAACACCAACAAGGGATGTAATGTATATACTATATTTTCTAAATTAATTTGTTGATAGTTTTACGGCTCTTTATTTTGTTTGAGTAATTGATTCCTAGAGAACAATTAGGGGCCGGCATAAGAGCCGCATTCAAGCTTATTTGTTTTTGATTAATTGTGAATCTGTATTAATACATTTCTCTGTTGCAGTGAGTGGGGCGCTTTGCTCAGGTGAATGGGGCGGGGCTAACGCTATAAGCCACAGGTGCGGCGTGTGACGGGAGAGCAGCAGGCAGCAGCAATACTGTCATTGACACGCAACGCAGACGCAACCTTTTTGTTTAGAGATTATTGGGATCTCTTGTTTTGTTATTGAGATTATTGGGATCTCTTGTTTTATTTGTATGTACGGTATTGTTTTCGTATTTTGTTCTTGCTGGAGCATTAAAAGAGCAAAAGGAACAACAAAAGCGTGCAGTGGTTTCTGTTCTGCGACTGCGAGTCTGACACTGCTTCCCAGCCCTACAAGTGGAAGATTCAAATAGGTTATAAGACAAACCTGTTAGGATTTTGGCCACTACACAAATCATAAATGTAATTAAGTGAATGTTGTATATACCTTTTGCTATATTAAACCTTCGACTGTTATATTTGTGTGGACCTGATTTCATATGTGGGAAAGTGTTCATCATACTTAGATATCGTGTACTGTATGGCCAGAAGTTAAAGTACATAAAGCGGTAGTGGTTTAATGATACCATACTTATCAATACAGTCAGGGAATTGTACCCCTCAGTTACATATAGCATAACTCTCACGTGACAACAGCTATAACATAACTCTCACGTGACAACAGCTATAGCATAACTCTTACGTGACAACAGCAGCATAACTCTCACGTGACAACAGCTATAGCATAACTCTCACGTGACAACAGCTATAGCATAACTCTCACGTGACAACAGCTATAGCATAACTCTTACGACAGCTATAGCATAACTCTCACGTGACAACAGCTATAGCATAACTCTTACGTGACAACAGCTATAGCATAACTCTTACGTGACAACAGCTATAGCATAACTCTTATGTGACAACAGCTATAGCATAACTCTTACGTGACAACAGCTAAAGCATAACTCTTACGTGACAACAGCTATAGCATAACTCTTACGTGACAACAGCTATAGCATAACTCTTACGTGACAACAGCAGCATAACTCTTAAGTGACAACAGCTATAGCATAACTCTTACGTGACAACAGCTATAGCATAACTCAGGGGAACTCCAACATTTTTGGAAATTAGCTTATTTAACATCTTCCCTGGAGTTAGACAAGAAGATACATACCTTTTTTGTCTCTGTGCGTGCATTTAGCTTTGGGAATAGACGCTCCGTTAGCATAGCTTAGCTTCATCACTGGAAGTGAGGCAGATCCGTAGCCTTACAGTGCCTTACAGTGTATTGCAAGGTCTGACATTGACCAAACTTGATATGCATGACCTTGGTGGGCTCTAGGTCAACTCCTGAAAAGGGGGTCAATGTCAGACCTTGCAATCAAAAGTTAGGGGGCTAATAACCCTTGCCATATTTTCAGTGCGCCCCCTAACTTTTGATTGCAAGGTCTGACATTGACCCCCTTTTCAGGAGTTGACCTAGAGC
>NW_028174210.1:0-22500 GCF_963971535.1 Notolepis coatsorum
AGATTTCAGGCTGTTATGGCCTGGCTCCGCCCATAAGCACTTTGAGTGACAGTCAGTCCACACAGTCTGCGACTGGTAGACAGAGAGAGAGAGAGAGAGAGAGAGAGAGAGAGAGAGAGAGAGAGAGAGAGAGGAGAGAGAGAGAGAGAGAGAGAGAGAGAGAGACCCGCAGAGACTTTCACCCCCAGACCATCAATAGGGTGAACGCTGACATCACCAGAGGATGTGCCTCACTCCCAAATGTACACGTTGCACATCATATATATATAACGCCTGAGCACCTGTACGACCACTCCCACTTAAAAAAGCAGGCAGTGGGCAATGTTTACAAAAACACTAAAAAATGTGGCACTGGGCCGTCAAAGCCTCCACCTTACACCAGCCAGAGGACCTCCCAGGGACCCCCACTACGCCTCAGACCCCATCAGGAGCCAAAAACCTCCCAGGAGCCCCCACTACGCCTCAGACCCCATCAGGAGCCAAATACCTCCCAGGGACCCCCACTACGCCCCAGACCCCACCAGGAGCCAAAGACCTCCCAGGGACCCCCACTACGCCTCAGACCCCACAAGGAGCCAAAGACCTCCCAGACATCCATCCAGAGCACCCCACAGACCCCCCCGCTTCACCAGAACATCACCAGCTCCAGCAGCACAACCAGACTGGCCCTGGCTACTACCCCTCAACAAACCAGAGACTCTACCAGAACCAAGAGCCTGGCCCTCTGCCCCTTCCCAGCCCACAGCATGAAGAACCACACCAGGCCCCACACAGCTACGCAGAGGCCCTCCAAGGAAGAATGAACTATGAAGGAATGAGTGAGATTAAACAGCTCCTCCAGTACATCTGCACTAAGCTGAACTAGTCTCATAATACACACACACACACACACACACACACACACACACACACACACACACACACACACACACACACACACACACACACACACACACACACACACACACACACACACACACACACACTACTCGAATCATTTACGCATTACTTAATTAAGACAACATCTGTTAGTTAAAAAGAAAAGCTAGTTAAAAGCTGAATTAGTATTGATACTTTATATTGCTGAAAGAACATTTTACATATTGTTCAAAATGCATCAGCTCTAACATGTTCTCAATAGCCAAACACACACATTTACAAAATACAGTAAACACCGCATTTTATACAGTTCAATGTTCGTACAGTACCTCTCTTGACAATCCAGTAGTTACTGTTTTATATGCTGTAATATTTGATGTTTTATTTTATGATGATATTTTGTATGTACTTTGATATCTGTTTTGTAATCCATGTCTATGTTTAATATTAATCATTTGCTTTGGCAACATGTAGAAGTACGTCATGCCAATAAAGCCATTTGAATTGAATTGAAAATTGAGAGAGAGAGAGAGGGAGGGGGGTGGGAGAGAGAGAGAGAGAGAGAGAGGGATGGGTGGGAGAGAGAGAGAGAGAGAGAGAGAGAGAGAGAGAGAGAGAGAGAGAGAGAGAGAGAGAGAGAGAGAGAGAGAGAGAGAGAGAGAGACAAAAAGACAGGCCGTATTGACAAGGCCTCCTCTCTCCCTCCCTCCCTCTCTCTTCCTTTCTCTCCCTCTCGGTGGTGAGAGTCCGCGCGGCAGCTTGTGGGGGGGGGGGGGGGGGGGGGGGGCTCTTGTTTACATCAGGGTGAACGCTGTTGTATTCGCAAATATGAGAGCCAGCAATACGCAGCTCCAGTTAACCTAATTTATACCGTAATGAATCATTAAAAAAATATACCGCTAACTGGAATATGTTGTTTCTTTACACATATGTTGGATTATGTAATTGGTTTGTCATGACAAAACAATAAAAAATCGCTACTTTACATCAGGGTGAACGCTGTTACGCTGCCACCACCCACTTCAATGACAGAGCTCTCATATTTGCGAATGCATAAACTATATCTTAAATTATGGCTATGTGTCTAATATGGCTGTCGCGAAGTCATTGATAAGCGACAGCCATATTAGACACATAATTTAAGATATAGTTTATGCATTCGCAAAATATGAGAGCTCTGTCATTGAAAGGGCTTCTACAACGGACAACGGCCGCTGCTGCTGGAGCTGGACCGAGTCAAGCCGGCGGCGGCGCACGGAAGCCGGGAGAAACCACCGCATCGCCCCGTTGGCGCTTCAGCAGCCTCCACTGATGTACAGTAACGAGTGAATCTGGTAGTTGGTTTATGACGTTAAAAACGCGAAATAACATATAACGTTACAGCGTACAGTTTCTAGTTAATCAGTCAGGCGTCAGCCTCCACTGATGTACAGTGACGCGTGACGCGAAATAACATTATATAACGTTACAATGTACAGTTTCTAGTTACAGTAGTGACGCGTGAATCGAGATAGTCCTAACAGTGTTTATTATTAAGAGTCAGATAGTCCTAACAGTGTTTATTAGTAAGAGTCAGATAGTCCTAACAGTGTTTATTATTAAGAGTCAGATAGTCCTAACAGTGTTTATTATTAAGAGTCCTAACAGTGTTTATTATTAATTAACGTCATAAACGAACTACCAGATTTATTTTGCACCAGGGAACTTGAAGGTTCCTGCCGCGCTCGCAGCAAAAGGGGGCGGGCTAGCGGCGTGGGGTCGTGGCCAATCAGAGAAAAGCTGAACACAAGTTGGTTGCCTTTAATATTCACGCGCCCCCCCCCCCAAGTGCTCTCTATCTCTCTCTCTCTCTCTCCCCATGCAGAGTATGAGGAAGTGGTTTCCACTCGCTGTGTACAGTCAGTCTAGGTACTCCCACCCACAAAGCAGGCAACTCCTTGGATCTCATATTTTCACGTAACTCCAGCATCATTAACACCACGGTAACTCCCCTACATGTATCTGACCATTCCTTCATATCCTTCTCACTAACTCTCATGCTTAACCGAAAGGTCTTCACCCCAACTCAAACCGTCTCACTCAGACGCAACCTGCCCTCCCTATCCCCCTCCACCCTCTCCTCTGACATACTATCCACTCTACCTTTGAGTGACACCTTCTCTGCTCTCTCCACAGAGATGGCAACCTCCACCCTCCTCTCAGCCCTTGCAACCTCCTTCGACAAGCTCTGTCCCCTCGTTGAGAAACCTGCCCGCCGTTCCCCACCCAGTCCATGGCTGACAGATCCAGTGAGAGAACAAAGACAGGTCCTGAGAGCAGCTGAAAGGAAGTATAGAAGAAAGTCACGCCTCACTGCTGACATCGACACATATCACAACCTCTTGTTAACATTCTCCAAAACCATTACTAATGCCAAAGCTTCTTTCTTTCACCATAGGATCGAGGCCTCTGCCAAGAATCTTCGCAAACTGCATGCTACCATGTCCTCCCTCCTCACTCCCCCCCCACCCCCCCCCTCCCTCATCTTTCTCTGCCGAAGACTTTGCGATCTTCTTTGAGGAAAAAGTGGAGAACATCCGCAGCTCCTTCTCCCAACCCCCACCCATTCCAAATGCTGAATCGAGAACCTCATCCTTCACTCTGTCATCTTTCTCTCCCATTACAGAAGCCGAGACCCTGACACTGGTAACGTCGAACCGTCCGACTACATGCCAGCTGGACCGGCTACCTTCCCCACTCCTCCAGTCCATAGCACCAGACATCCTCCCATTCCTAACTGCAACCATCAACTCCTCACTCAACTCGGGGGTGGTCCCCACCTCCCCTAAAACAAGCCAGAGTCACGCCCCTCATAAAAAAACCATCCCTGAACCCTACCGTCATAGGCAACTACCGTCCTGTCTCTCTTCTCTCCTTCCTTTCTAAAACACTTGAACGTGCTGTATCCAACCAACTTACTGCTTATCTCTTACAGAATGACCTCCTAGACCCTAATCAGTCAGGCTTCAGGACTGGTCACTCCACAGAGACAGCCCTCATTGCGGTCACAGAGGCACTTCACTTAGCAAAAGCGAAAGGCCTCTCCTCTGTCCTGATTCTCCTAGATCTATCTGCAGCCTTCGACACAGTCAACCACCAGATCCTCCTCGCGGCCCTCGCAGGAATGGGAGTGGCTGGCTCTGCGCTGACATGGTTGTCATCATACCTCAATGACCGCTCCTACCAAGTGTCATGGAGAGGGACCCTGTCGGCCACCCGCCCCCTGCGGACGGGTGTCCCCCAGGGCTCGGTTTTAGGACCCCTTCTCTTCTCCCTCTACACTAAATCACTGGGTAACATTATCACGTCTCATGGCTTCTCCTACCACTGTTATGCCGACGATACTCAACTCTTCCTCTCCTTCCCTCCCTCAGATATCCACGTCTCTGAGCGGATCTCGGCCTGTCTGTCCGACATCTCCGCCTGGATGACGACCAACCACCTCAAACTGAACCTAAGCAAAACAGAATTGCTCCACCTGCCGGCCAAATCCTCCCCCCTGACCGACCTTTCCATCACAGTCGAGAATGCAGCTGTGACCGCGTCCCCGACCGCCAAGAACCTTGGTGTTGTCCTCGACGACCAGTTGAACTTCTCTGCTCACATCGCAGCGACAACCAGAACCTGCCGATTCCTCCTGAGCAACGTCAGAAGGATACGCCCCTTCCTGACAAAAGAAGCCACCCAACTCCTCGTCCAATCAACAGTCATCTCCCGCCTCGACTACTGCAACGCACTGCTCGCTGGCCTCCCGGCCACTGCCACTAAGCCTCTTCAACTCATTCAGAACGCAGCGGCCCGCCTGATCTCAAACCTACCGAAGTCGGCCCATGTCACCCCACTTCTTAGGGACCTGCACTGGCTCCCCATTGCTGCACGAATCCGCTTCAAGGCCCTTGACCTAGCATACCGTGCGGCAAAGGGAACTGCTCCCGCCTACCTCCGGTCAATGGTCTCTAACTACACACCCTCAAGACCCCTACGCTCTGCATCTTCTGGCCGCCTCAGACCTACTCCTATCCAAGCT
Source organism: Notolepis coatsorum (assembly GCF_963971535.1). NCBI lineage: Eukaryota > Metazoa > Chordata > Actinopteri > Aulopiformes > Paralepididae > Notolepis > Notolepis coatsorum. The sequence continues at coordinate 4,946 of NW_028174210.1, forward strand.
CCGGGAGGGTCATCAAAGAGAAGTCGCCTATTCTCAGTCCTTGCCCCACAATGGTGGAATGAACTACCCACCCCAGTTAGGACAGCCGAAACACGTCCAATCTTTCGCCGTCGACTAAAGACTCACTTCTTCAACCATTATCTGAATTAAAAAAAAAAAAAAAAAAAAAAAAAAAAAAAAAATCTAACCCTAACTAACCATACTGTCATGCACTTGTCCTAATAAACTAACCTACACTGTAGCACTCAACACTTTGATGAACATTGTTACTCAGCTGATAGAGTTGTGCTCTTCCTGATGGCTTGTCGTACAGAACTTGTAAGTCGCTTTGGATAAAAGCGTCAGCTAAATGACTAAATGTAAATGTAAATGTAGGTAGAATGTGGGCGGGCATTAGCTACAACCACAGAGCCAATCACATCACTGTCTGCTACCCAGAGCCTGAATGACGTGACTCAGGCCTTCAAATCAGGATGGCTTGATTTACTGGAGGAGGAAAGGGGCTGAGCTGAATCAGAGCAATCCGCCAATATGGTATTTAGACACTAAAACACATTGATACGAACTCCTATTACTATAATACAATGCTAGAGACTGAAAAATGACATTTATAGTACATGTCCCCTTTAAATATATCAGCACCCATGGAATGTCTGTCAACCAATCACATTGCTCAATCAGAACTAACCATTGTAGGTTATAAAACAGCAACAATGTTGACGACAACAATACAACTAAAATAAATAAATACATCTACTGAATCTCTCTCTCTCTCTCCCTCTCTCTCTTTAATGTCTAAATTACTAGTCTGTTTCTGACAGGCAAAATGTCCTATTGATGTGTCTAGTTCAGACACACACACACACACAGCTCATACTTGTATTATGACTGTTGTCATAGAGATTAGCGTCACAATGATTGACACCCCTGGTGTGTCAGACATGAAATACGTAATTACACTGTGTGTGTGTGTGTGTGTGTGTGTGTGTGTGTGTGTGTGTGTGTGTGTGTGTGTGTGTGTGTGTGTGTGTGTGTGTGTGTGTGTGTGTGTGTGTGTGCGTGCGTGCGTGCGTGTGTGTGTGTGTGTGTGTGTGTGTGTGTGTGTGTGTGTGTGTCTGTGGGTGTGCGTACATGCGTGTGTGTGTGTGTGTGTGTGTGTGTGTGTGTGTGTGTGTGTGTGTGTGTGTGTGTGTGTGTGTGTGTGTGTGTGTGTGTGTGTGTGTGTGTGTGTGTGTGTGTGTGTGTGTGTGTGAGCTGATGATGTCAAAAAGGACACCTGCCACAGTGACAATAGCCTGCCTCACAAACAGCCAATCAGTCTTAGTATGACACGATGGAGGGATGAAAGGAGATAGGAGGAGGAGGAGGAGGAGGAGGAGGAGGAGGAGGAGGAGGAGGAGAGGTGGATAGGGGGGGGGGGGGCAGTTCAGAATCAGTGAAACCCTCTTGACATACAGTAATTATCAGCACACTCTCATATTTGGAGTGCTGCACCACCTACTCTACTGTCACTCTGAATCTAAAGACAGCATGATAAAACAGTAACTAAAGGAGAATACTTCATCTTGTCCCCTGTTCTGTTGCCGCTTATCTTATATTAGATTAGATAGATCGATTATATTATATTAGATTAGATTAGATTAGATTAGATAGATTAGATTAGATTAGGTTAGGTTAGGTTAGGTTAGGTTAGGTTAGGTTAGGTTAGGTTAGGTTAGGTTAGGTTAGGTTAGGTTAGGTTAGTTTAGGTTAACCAGTGTGAGAAACACAGCTGTGACAGAAAGGCTCAGGCAGCCCCTATCCTACCTGGCGAGCGGGTGTGGGTGCGGGACAGAAATAAATATAGAGATAGAAGAGATGGAGATAGTAGTAGTAAATATAGAGATAGAAGATTGATTGATTGATTGATTGAAAACTTTATTAACAGATTGCAGAATGGGTACAATCCTGTACGGCTCAATACACACAATTGTTAAGGGGGTGCAGACCAGAGAAATACTTTCGTCTTGTTTACATCAGGGTCCCCCATTTTCAATTCATACTGACATTTATGAAATACGCAACATACATATATCATGCCATTTACGACATACATGACATACAGGTATACAGTACTATTACACGAGGAGGCAGCTGTTGCATCTTTTCACCTGTACAGCGCGATCTCTCAGCGGCAAGGAGTAATGCGTGGGAGGCTCACGCTGCCCCCGTTGCTTCCTGATTCTGCTGTACAGACGCACCAACCGACCTGTAGGAGTCACTGTCCACAACGTCCGATTCCCACCCACCGGCTTTCCCACCCTCTAATACTGCCAATTGTATTAGTATGAACGACCAGCCAAGCCGGAAGCAACGCCGAGAGCTGGGCTCGAACCCAGCATATCCTGCGTTAGTGGCGGCCCTAAACAGAGATCCTAACAGAAAATATATACATACAAGGGGAGGAAACTGTACATTAGGAGGGAGTGGGTGTTTGGGAGGAGTGGTTTGGACATATACAGGGGTCATACAGATATACAGATATATATCATGACATTTATGACATACATGACATACAGGTATACAGTACTATTACATTTGTGACATTTTTGGACATTTACGGGGGCCAGTTTCGAATTGCAGCCTCCCGTAGGTGCTCTTTGAGAGCGGTTCTTAAGGTGGGTAGGGATTCACATTTTTTTACGGCTGTGGGTAGGGCGTTCCACATTGATGTGGCATACTGTAATTGCGAAACGTGTTTAGACCCTTGTTTGTGCCGAATCTGGGTTGAACATGATTTGTGGAACTCCCTCTGGTGTTGTGGTCGTGGTATTCACTGACCTTTGGGAAGTATTTCGACATGTACATGGGTACCAGGCACCTGCACACATAGAGCCCAAGGGGTGCTTGAGCACCTGCCCTTTTGAGCCTCATAAAAAAGCGCCCTTTTTAAAAAGAAAATGTTTACCGTTACGCATATAGACTGCCCTTCCAACTGGAAAATGTCAGGATAGATTAAAAAAAATTCGTAAAGAGAGAGATGCCCCATATTCCATTGCAGTTTGCATGGCCTCCTCAGCGCGCCTCTCCGCGGACCTATATATTTTATGCATAGCGTGGGTGGTGATGATGATGATGATAGAAACCGCTGTGGCGCATACAGTTGAATGCTGGTATTACACTCACTGAGGGACACAAAGAAGTCAAGTCCGATGGGATTTGGGAATCTCAAATAGAAATCGGGATTGGAATAAAAAATTCATTTATATTAAACAATACAGAATATACAGCACTTCTTGGGGTCTGTAGGGTAAGCACTTATTCCCTCCCCCCTGAACATTTATGGACATGTATGGAGATGCACTGATTATTATAGTTCAATATTCAATATTTTATCACCAAAACCCCCCAAAAAGCATCACCAAAACCGCCCAAAAACCATAAAAAAGCCCCCCCCCCCCCGCCGCCGCCTGGAAAGGGCCCTTAGAGATCTGGCTTGCGCGCTATGCTCGCTCGGTTAAAGCACACACAGGTATAGTGCCATTTTCAGCCTTTGAGCACCTGCCCCTCTAAAGTCCTGTGCACGTCCCTGATGGGTACCTTAGTGGTGTAGTGTATCTTGTAGACCAGGCCCATTGCAAGTTGCTGTACTCTGTCGTCTACTCTAAGCCATCCTAGGTTGTAAAAATGTAGTCTGACCAGTTTGTTTTGTGATGTTTGTAATCTTGTTTTTAGTGCCTTTGAGGTGCTTTGGTACCATGAGGTGCAAGCATAGTCGTAGTACCCTTGAATGAGTGCTCCTGTTAGTCTTCAGGGTATTGTTGTTTACCAGAGAGGAGATCCGGTACAAGAATCTTGTTTGTTGGTTGACCTTTTTTTATTACATTGGATGCCATTTTGTCACAGGAAAGATTTGCCTCTAGGATGGAACCCAGGTATGTAATATCATCTTTCCTTGTGACAATCCACTGTAACAGAGAAGCCGTTGGTTTTGCTGAGTTTGTTATTTGATCCGAAGAGAATTGTGAGGGCTGGCCCAGCACTGCATGCTTCTCAATTAGCATCACGCACCTGAGATGAATTCCAATCAGCTCGTCGGGAGGACTCATATACGCTGTCTGCAGATCACTAGTTGTCGGGTCGTCTTGTCACCACCATTCTTCTGCCGTATACTCCCGAGGTCTCCTGTGCAAGACGTTATCGTTTCCCTGCCATCCCATGGAGTTTTTGCTGTTCACTCACTCTTCTTCCCCGTGGACCGGTGCTTTTGAATGACCATTCGACGTTGCTCCTGGTGAGTCTTAAATAAGACTATTTCCCCTGAACATGTATCCTTGTTAGTCCTGGATTCTGGGCTTTCGTCTGCCTTTGTGTGTTATCCTAAATCCTTGAAGAAGTGTTTGATTTCTACGTTACTGGACTCTGCCTTGTGCTAGTGACATTTTCCCTTAAAGGGGACGTTCCTATTTTTCCCCTACATTTTCTGGACGCTGTTTTTTTCTCCCTTAAAGGAACAGTGTTGCACATTTCTGTTGTACAAATAAATACGCCCTTTGTTTTTGGCTAACTCTGATTTACCTGTCTGTGTCGTGCTGTTGGGGTCGCATACAAACCATAACATTATGACCCGACCATGTCGACGACCCCAGCCGACACAGACAGTGTTAGAGCAGCCTTGGCAGGTCAGATCCAGCTGACGAACGCCCACACCCAACAGCTAGAGGCGGCTGCGGCGGCTGCTGTGCAGGGCCTCCGGGCTCCAGAATTCTTTGGATGTACTAACCACCCAGCAGACTGCGCAGGGTAATCAGCAGGCAGATATCCTTCACCAGTTGCATGTCCTCAGTACAGCATTTAACACCCTGTTGTTAAACCCACCTGTTCCTGGAGCCCCAGTCAGCCTAACACCTGCCGTCGCAACTGACCCTGCGCCTCCCAACCCAGCCCCCCGGGAGCCCCATCTCTCCAGCTCACAACTGTTTGACGGTAACTTCGAGGACTGTGCCACGTTCATCATGCAGTGTGAGTTCGTTTTCATTCATCAACCCAGCAGATTCACGACGGAGGGAGCCCAGGTGGCTTACATGACTAACCTACTCACAGGCCGAGCAGCACAGTGGGTCACTGCTTCCTGGTTCATGAGGGCTAATTTCTGTTTTTCCTACTCAGATTTTGTGGCAGAGCTCCGAAGGGTATTCCACCATCCAGCTTGTGGCCAGGATCCTGGAGCCCGGTTGGGCACCTTCCAGCAGGGCAGTGGCAGTGTCACAGACTACGCGCTGGAGTTCAGACTGGCTGCAACCGAGAGTGGTTGGAACGACCGGGCGCTTCGTCTCACTTTCCTTTATTTTTTTGTATCTACTTTTTCTCCCCATTTTTCAATTTTTCTCCCATCCCAATTTCGTATTATCCAATTCTTCCCTCCCCTGTCTCGAACGTTGCTAGACCATGCCTCCCACTGGTCGGCTGCAATGTGGACGAAGCCTTGCATCACGTGTCCCCTCCGGTACACAAGGAGGCAGCCGTCGCATCTTTTCACCTGTACAGCACGATCTCTCAGTGGCGAGGAGTAGCACGTGGGAGGCTCACGCTGCCCCCGATACTTTCCTGATTCTGCTGTACAGGCGCACCAACCAACCTGTAGGAGTCGCTGTCCACAACGTCCGATCCCCACCCACCGGCTTTCCCACCCCCTAATACTGCCAATTGTATTAGTATGAATGACCAGCCAAGCCGGAAGCAACGCAGAGAGCTGGGCTCGAACCCAGCATCTCCTGTGTTAGTGGCGAGCGCCTTGCCCACTGCGCCACTTAGCCGCCCTTCGTCTCACTTTCCTGAGGGGTCTCAACGAGGTTGTGAGGGACCAGCTCGCCACCCGGGAGGAGCCCGATTAGCTCGAGGCCCTAATTAGTCTCGCATCGATGGACGCCCAGGTGTTTTCCATTGTAATCAGTGTTAATTAGTGTCTGTATTTATTGCTTGTGGTTTGTTGGGATCTTTGTGGCGTCATTGTCTCCTCGTTTTCCCCGTGTCGTGCCTGCCTTCCCTGTTGATGTCTAGTGAGTTCATGCCTGTCTACCCTTGTCGTTTTCTTGTTTTCCTTTGTTGTTTAGTAGTACTAGTTCCTTTCGTTTGTTTTGTATTTTGATTGAGTCAGTAAACATCCCTTCTTGAATGAATGAATGAATGAAAACTTTATTTAACAGATTGCAGAATGGGTACAATACAGTACGGCTCAATACATACAATTGTTAAGGGGATGCAGACCTGAGAAAGACGTTTGTCTTGTTTCCATCAGGGTCCACCATTTTCAATTCATATAGACATATATGACATACATGACATACAGATCGTCAGTACTGCTACATCTATACATTTATGACATACCAGATTTGCAAATACAGTACTGTTTGTGATACAGAAGGAGTCAAGAAAAGGGAGTATATACATTTGACGTAGAAACTGTACATTGGAGGAGGTTGGGTGGGGGGGGTTGGGTACATTGGGATATTGACAACCATACTGGGTAATTTACATTGGAGGTGGTTGGGGGGGGGGGGGGGGCGGGGGGCACACTGTATAAACAAGTAACACTGTACATTGAGGGGGGGGGGGGGAGGAGACACTGTACAAACAAACACAATTGTACATTGAACTATTGACAAAACCATACTAGGTAAATGACTGTACATTGGAGGGGGTTGGGTTAGGATATTTACAGGGGCCAGTGTTGAATTGCAGTCTCCCGTAGGTGTCCCTTGAGAGAGGTTTTGAAAGTGGGTAGTGATCCACATTCCTTTACAGCTTTGGGTAGGGCGTTCCACATTGATGTGGCATAATTGCGAAACGTGTTTAGTCCCTTATTTGAGCCGAATCTGGGTTTAACATGATTTGTGGAGCTCCCTCTGGTGTTGTGATCGTGGTATTCACTGACCTTTGGGAAGTATTTTGACATGTACATGGGTACCTTGGTCGTGTAGTGTATCTTGTAGACCAGGCCCATTGCAAGTTGTTGTACTCTGTCGTCTACTCTAAGCCATCCTAGGTTGTCAAAGTGGGCAGGGGTGAGGTGGGTTCTAGGAGTAAGGTCAAGCAGTAGTCTGACCAGTTTGTTTTGAGATGTTTGTAATTTTGTTTTTAGCGCCTTTGAGGTGCTTTGGTACCATGAGGTGCAAGCATAGTCGTAGTACCCCTGAATGAGTGCTCCTGCCAGAGTCTTCAGGGTGTTCTTGTTTACCAGAGAGGAGATCCGGTACAAGAATCGAGTTCGTTGGTTGACTTTTTTTATTACATTGGATGCCATTTTGTCACAGGAGAGATTAGCCTCTAGGATGGAACCCAGGTAGGTAATTTCATCTTTCCTTGTGACAATATTGTCACCCACTGTAACTGAGAAGCCGTCGGTCTTGCTGAGTTTGTTATTTGAACCGAAGAGAATGGACTCTGTTTTGCCCATGTGTAATGATAGTTTGTTATCAGCGAGCCATATGCAGATTCTGCCTAGTTCCGAGCTGAGGGTTTTTTCAACCTGCAACTTGTTCTTGTCAGAGACCAGCAGGGCTGAGTCGTCCGCAAACAGGAACAAGTTGCAGTCACAAGCTGACGACATGTCATTTGCATAAATTAGGAACAGTAGCGGTCCTAGTATGCTTCCTTGTGGAACACCACAGCTCACTGTGAGGGGGGGGGATAGGGTACCGTTTACCTCCACCATCTGTTCCCTCCCCTCAAGGTAGGATTGCATCCAGCTCACTGATAGACTATCAAAACCAATTGCTTTTAGCTTGTCAATCAGAATGGAGTGATTGACCGTGTCAAAGGCCTTTTGTAGGTCCAGCATGACCATGCCGCAGTATTTGCCTGCGTCCACCTCTTGTTTGATGTGGTCATTCAAATAGAGAAGGCATGTGTCAGTGGAGTGGGATGTTCTGAAGCCAGATTGGAATTCGTAGATTCGATTTTTTTCCGCTAGGTACTTTTCGACCTGTTCGTAGACTATTTTTTCCATGACTTTCGAGATGGAGGTGAGAATAGAAACAGGGCGGTAGTTGCCTGGGTCTAATTTGCTGCCCTTTTTGTGCAGAGGGGTCACCCTCGCAATTTTGAAGTCCTTGGGGACGTGTCCCTGTCCCGTTGTCTCTGCCTCCATTCCTTCCTCCTGGTCTGCATACTGTGTTCTCTCCTTCATCATCACCCCCAACCCTAACAAAATATAGAGACAGTAGTAAATATAGAGACAGTAGTAAATATAGAGATAGTAGTAGTAAATATAGAGATAGTAGTAAATATAGAGACAGTAGTAAATATAGAGACAGTAATAAATATAGAGACAGTAGTAGTAAACAGTAGTAAATATAGAGACAGTAGTAAATATAGAGACAGTAGTAAATATAGAGACAGTAGTAAATATAGAGACAGTAGTAAATATAGAGACAGTAATAAATATAGAGATAGTAATAGTAAATATAGAGATAGTAATAAATATAGAGACAGTAGTTGTTACAAAGGGTCAGATTAAACCGAATATATATATATTTATTACTTGAGATATATTGTATAATATTTGTATATCGTCTGATATCCCTTGTATATTCTTTGTACATATACATGGAATATCCCTTTACCTAGGTACAGGCCAGACCATAATATTCGTTCTCCTATTGGACAGCAACCCCCTAGGCGCCAACGGCCATACCCCCAATGTCTAGTTCAAAGCCACCGCTAAGACATGTCTCAACATGCCCAGGTTTGCGCAGTAATACGAGACAGAACTGAGGTTGGCACTAGATTATTCACCTTACGTATAAATACGGCGCAGGTGGATACAGAAGCACTTAGTAACTAAAAGCTGAAGCCTTCACCACGATACAACGTGCTGTGAAGTGGGCCCGTTTTGCCCCTAAATAGAGCCTTGAGACCGCGTGCGAATTGATAGCTAAAGTGTCAGAGTTTAACGCTGTATCGTCGAGTTCGACTTATTCTATTATGTAAGAATAAGTAATAGTCTATTATGTATAGTGTATCGTGCGGCTACCGTTCTACAGTGACCAGCATTACCACCGGTTCGTCGTACCGAGCTAGTGTGCTTATCCAGGCTGGGCGGCCTAACCTTGTGCCGCCATCCGAGGAGTCCTAGACGAGAACCGTGTGGATATGTACACTGGATAACCTACACCGACGAATGCAGAGCCCTTTTCGGCTGGATTATATTGCTTTGGTACTGTGGCTGCTGGAGCAGAGAACCGTCTACCCCACTGCTGTGTGGGATCTACCCTGTGAGGAGCACCGTCGAGCCCGCCTCTAGGACCCAGAGGCTGGCTAGCTTTCATCCATGCTGCAATGCATACCGGAGTATAGCTGTTGCTTTGTCTAAGGACCAAGGGATTATTGCACCGTCTCCTGTACCTGGAGTCTCTTTATTCCTCGTTGATCCAGACTTTTGCTCCCGACAATTCCTCTCCCCTGCTGGCTTACAACCGGAGGGAACCCCCTTAGTATCTCCAGCTGACCAACGAGTGTGCCTTATATAATTCTTATGCTACAGGTGGTATTAATTATACTCATCGTAATATGCTCATGGACTTACGCTCTTGACCTATTTAAGTGTTCTTCGCCATATAAGCGCGACTCATAATTCTCAATACTGTAATCTACTATTGCTGCTCTTCTAATAAATACTTATAAATATGACTTTCTTTGTTAAGCCGTGTTATTGTGTGGGTGTTCACCATATATACCGTGTACTGTATGGCCAGTAATTAAAGTACATAACTAAGTAGTGGTTTAATGATACCATACTCTCAATACAGTCAGGGAATTGTACCCCTCAGTTACAATTGGTCCTTCGAGCCGGAGGAATATCAGTGTAATATCTAAATATAATATTGATATTAACCATGGCCAGCGGTGAACACTCCACAAATGGCTCTCCTAAGGTAGAATGCCCGCAGCGCAGACGTCAGCCACCTCCTTACCTAGAGGACTACGCTGCCAGTCTAATACCTAGCTTTATACAGACGTTAAATGCGGGAAAAGCGGATAGTAAAAGCATGTCAAACCCTAACGACCAGGCGACCTTGCCAGTAGAGACCCTAGTGGGTTCTAACGTAACTGACCAAGCTCACGGGGGGGACCAGGAGGGACATGACATGACTATACCCCCCGACAACGTCAACGGGACGGTCCCCGGAGAGCTCCAGGATAAAGAAAGCGCTCCAGGGACGGAACCCGACCCACTACCAGAAGAGAAGCGCACCCAGGAGATAGACCTCCTCGGAGCGCGCCAGGAGAACGGATCTCCAACGAGCACTGTCAGAAGCCGATCACCTCCATCAGTGTCTTCCCCCAGCGAGGCGGACAAGATGCTGGCGCAGGCATTCATCGCCACCCTGGCAGCCTCCACCGAACGCGATCGACTCCAAGCACAGACGCTTAGCGAGCGCGAACATTCTTCCATGGAACAAGAGCGCCTCCGGGCGCAACAGCTAAGTGAGCGCGAACACTCTACCATGGAAAGAGAACGCCTGCAGGCTCAACAACTGAGTGAGCGCGAACAATCTGCAGACCAAAAAGAGCGCCTTCACGCGCAACTCCAAGCGCAAGCCCTTAGTGAACGCGAACACTCTGCGACCCAGCGAGAACGCTTCCAGGCGCAGCAAAGGAGTGAAGACGACTGCATACGCCTGGAGACCAGACGCCTCCAGACGGAAGAGAATATTGAAAGAGACCGCGGCGATGCCCAGCGCGCCGCCGCCGATGCACAGCGCGACGCCGCCAATGCACAGCGTGACGCAGCCCAAGCCCAGCGCGAAGCAGAGCGCGACCTCGCTCACATCAAGCGCGAAGCCGAGCGCGACCGACTACAAGCGCAGATAATGGAGCAACTGATTGCCAGGGCGACTCCCCCTCTCTCCGCACGGAGCTCCAGGGCATCGTCAAGACAAGGGTCTAGGGCACCTTCCCCTTCCCGACCAAGCGACCCGGAGCCCGGCCAACAGAAAGAGCCTATACACGTCTCCGAACCCCCTCCCCGACCGGTCCATGCGAGACCAAGCAACCGGGAAGAACCGGCCTACGCCGCCGAGAGACTGAATAGACGACTGCAAGATCTAGAAGACCTAGCAGAGGAAGAGGAAGAGGAGAAAAGTCAAGCCCACCAGCAGCATCGTACTCCACAGGACCAGGAGGTCCAGTACAGCCCAGACTTTACCCCTGAGGCCCTGCGTTACAGACCCCCGACTCAACTCAAGGGTGAGTTTGACGCACAGCCAGCCCCGAGGAACAGCACCTGGGTACCCGGGCTTTGGTACCCACCAAGTACCAGCCCATGACAGCACGTACGGGGAGACTCGCCCAGGAGGCCTCTCCCCCAACGCTCACCGATGTGCCAGCCATCCATGGCATCGTACCTTGGCACACCGACGTTCCCGGATTTCACACACGAGGACAGAGCACAGTACACGGAACTACGGATGTGCTTAGAGACTATGATGTCCGATGTCCCCGATGAGACGTACAAATATGCTATCCTCCTCAAGCACCTGAAGGTGCCCAGAGCGCATAATATAGCGCTGGCATATTCCAACTCAAGTACCCCATACACCGCGGCTCTAGTAGCCCTCGACCAACGTTATGGACGCATATGGGACTACGTGATACAAGAGATAAGGAATATTGACCGTCTCCCCCCAGCCACAGACAATCGCTCATTGGATGACCTCTCTATCAAGGTACAATCCCTGGTAGGGATGCTGGGGGCACAAAAGGAAAAGGGTAGACACGAACTGTACGCTAACTCTAATGTGGAAAGGATATTAGAGAAGCTTCCTCCCGCCCGACAAGAGCGCTTCAGGCGGCAAAGAGACCACCGTGATCCCAACGGTCCCGATCCATCCCTCCTAGACCTGGCCGACTTCCTCGCGAGAGAAGTCAGCAGCCTACGACTGGATACGTTCGTGCGGAGTGGACCAAGCCCCAGAGAGGGACCTCGGAGATCCAACGATAACCGCAGGCTGGTGACTGTCATGCACCAAGCCGAAAAAGAACCACAGCACCCCCTCGACAAAAGAGAAGTGGAAGATTGTATGCCAGTACTGCGAGAAAGAACATTGGCTGTCACAATGTGATACTTTCAAGAAGATGACCGCCGCCGAGGTGAGTCAATGGATAAAGTCCAACCGCCGCTGTTACCGCTGTGCGAGCAGCCATATGGCAGCCGAGTGCCGCTTGAAGAAGAGGTGCAGCCGGTGTGACTGAGCCCACTTGGACGTCTTGCATGACAGCAACAGGAAGAAACCCGCACCCCCAAGCAGCACCAGAGTAAGCGTCATGTATATTGACCCCGCCAGCAGCGGAGGCTCCCGGGTGCTCTTGAAGGTGGTCCGAGTGACATTAAGCTACGAGGACAAGGTCATGGACACTTACGCCGTCCTTGACGACGGGTCAGAAAAGACTCTCCTCCTCGCATCCGCTGCAGCCCAGCTGGGTCTGCGGGGGAGCGAAGAAACGATGACGATTCGTACTATAAGAAGAGACCTGAAGACAATAAAGGGTGAGCACGTCTCCTTCACTATCGCAGCAAGCGGGCAGCCAGAGAGGCGGTATAGGATCACTAACGCTTTCACCAGCCAAGACATAGGCCTGTCGCGGTACACCTACCCCATCGCCAAGCTGATGGATAAATACGTGCACCTGCGTCAACTACCTATACCGCTCATCGACAGCGCCACCCCGACCCTGCTCATAGGATCCGACCACGCACACCTCATCGTTCCGACGGACCGGGTCCACATTGGCCCAGAGGCTGTCCAGCAGCAGTCGAGACCCGCCTAGGATGGACATTACAAGGCCCCCTCTCCAGGTCTCCCAACCGACCAGCAGCCACTCGCTGCCTCCACTCCAGGGTGACAGAAGAAGACACCACCCTCTTACAGCACGTCGAGAGGCTATGGACACTAGAGACAATGCCCTTTAAGAACGAAAAGAAACACATTCGTTCCAAGGAAGACATTTATGCCATAGCCCTCCTCGAGCAGGGGACAAAGAGAGTCAAAGTCAATGGAGTGATGAGATACGCAACTCCACTCCTGAGGCGAGAGGGTATGCCTACATTCCACGCCTCAAAAGAAGCGACGGAGCGATATCTACTGAACACCGAGCGGCGCCTAGCCAGAGACCCCACTCAAGCCACTGTGTACCGCGCTGAGATTGACAAGCTAATCACAGCGGGACACATAAAGAGAATTGACATTCAAGAGGCCGATCAGACGACCGAATCATGGTACGTGCCCCACCACAAGGTCCACCACAACGGCAAGGATCGTATTGTGTTTAACTGCAGCTACCAGATCGGATTACAAAATCTGAATAAAGAGCTCTTGCCCGGCCCAACACTCGGCCCCTCTCTACTAGGCGTGTTGCTACGTTTCCGCCAGAACAAGGTGGCCATCAGCGGCGACATCAAAGGGATGTTCCTGCAGGTGCGACTAGTGGAAGAGGACAAGCCCCTGCTGCGGTTCTTATGGAGAGAGAGGATCGGGGATGAGCAACCATCCATCTATCAATGGGAAGTCCTCCCTTTCGGAACCACATGCAGCCCATGCTGTGCTACGTTCGCACTGCAAAAACATGTCGCAGAGGACCCAGCAGCTGACGAGGAGGTCCGACAAAGTGTAGAGAAGAGTTTCTACGTGGACAACTGTCTGCAAAGCGTCTCGACGCCAGAAGAGGCCGAGGCCCTCCTACTCAAGCTCCGCGCCTCCCTGATCAAAGGCGGCTTTGATCTCCGGCAGTGGGCCAGCAGCGACCCTCAAGTACTGCGCAGCCTCTCCCCAGAGGACAAGGCAGCAAGCAGCGAGACCTGGATGGCGACCATCCCAGGTGAAGCCCAAGAAATGACATTAGGACTAGTCTGGCGCTTCAAAACAGACTCGCTCCATTATAGACACACACCCCTGACCAAGGAGCAGGGAAGGTCGATTTCACTACCGACCACCAGACGGAGTGTATACAGAACACTCGCCAGACAATATGACCCGTTGGGATGTATTCTACCTTACACCACCAGGGCAAAGATGATTGTACGAGAGCTGTGGGACAAGGACCAGGGCTGGGACGACCCCATACCCGACCACCTTGCTTCCACATGGAGAGAGTGGGAAACAGAACTCAGCTCGCTCCCAGGTGTCAACATACGCCGCAGCTACTTCCCACCCACAGTGCGGCTGGAGACGTGTCAGATAGACCTATACGTCTTCAGCGACGCCTCCGAAGTAGCCTACGGTTCGGTGGCCTACTTGCGGGCCCGAGAGGAGGGAGGAGAAATACATACTGCCTTCATCCTGGCTCGTTCAAGAATAGCCCCCCGCAAGCAACAATCGATCCCGCGTCTAGAGCTCTGCGCAGCCCTAGTAGGAGCGCAACTCGCCACGTTAATCCAACGTGAACTCACCATCCCGGTGCAAAGAACAATCCTGTGGTCAGACTCCATGACCGTACTCACATGGATCCAGTCCGATTCGTGTAGATACAAGGTCTTCGTGGGAGTCAGAATCACAGAGATCCAAGATTTAACAGAATCAGCATGCTGGAGGTACGTGGACACAAAACAGAACCCAGCAGACGTCATCACACGGGGAATGTCCCTGGATGACCTCACACGTCACAATCTCTATAGTGACGGTCCCGAGTTCCTCAAGCTCCCGGAAGAAGAGTGGCCTACACCCACCCCACGGGAGGCTAGTCAAGAGGAGGCAGAGATGAAGAAATCTATGTTCTGTGGGTTGACGCACACACCAGTCCCCACAGATCCCAACATAGACGACTGCCCTACCCTTGAGAGTGCGCAGTTAAAGACATTCCTGTGGCACCACCCTGAGGTTCCCTCCACTACTGACATTAATGCAGCTAATTACGAAGAAGCAGAACTCCTTCTGTTACAGCGAGCCCAAAGCCCGACGAGCTAGACTGTCTGCAGGGATCAAAGCCAGTCCCGTCAGACAGCAGACTGCTCCACTTGGCCCCTGAGAGCGACGCCCATAATCTCATCAGAGTGGGTGGTCGTCGGAGAAGGGCCCCGGACTTAACGGATGACGTCAAGTTCCCGATAGTTCTCAACAGCCGACACAAGGTCACAGAGCTCATCATAAAGAAATACGACGAGGACGTGCACCACGCCGGGGCAGAGAGAGTCTTCGCTGAGATCAGACGTCGCTATTGGATACTGCAAGGAAGAGAAGCAGTACGACGCTTCCAGCGGACCTGTCTAGATTGTCGCAAGTGGCGAGCACAGCCCAGTATACCCAGGATGGCTGACCTACCCCCCTGTCGCCTCCGACTCGGCGACAAGCCCTTTCACTCCACCGGTATGGACTGCTTCGGCCCGCTGTATGTGAAGAAAGGAAGAGGGACGGAGAAGCGGTGGGGTATTGTATTCTAATGCATGACCACCCGAGCGATACACATAGAACTCCTTCCAACCATGAGTACGGACTCATTCCTTATGGCCTTCCGGAGATTCACAGCGCGGAAAGGAAAACCGTCTATATTATTGTCTGATCACGGGACAAACTTCAAAGGCGGAGAAAGAGAGCTGAGAGAGAGCTTCCAAGCTATGGGCCCAGAACTTAAGACCCACCTCGCTCCCTCTCAGATTGATTTCCAGTTTAACCCCCCGAACGCCCCTCACTTCGGGGGAACTTGGGAACGAGAAGTACGTTCAATAAAGACAGCCCTGTACGCCGTGCTTGGGGCCCAGACCGTGGCGGAAGAAGTCCTCACGACAGTCCTCACGGAGATCGAGGGAGTATTGAACTCAAAGCCCCTCGGTTACGTCTCAAGTGATGTAGCAGATGTCGACCCAGTCACCCCCAACACTCTCTTGATGGGGCGGCTGGACCCCGCGCTCCCACAGACAGTGTACAGACCTGAGGAAGCGAACGGCCGAAGAATGTGGAGGTACAGTCAAGTATTGGCTGACAAGTTTTGGAACAGTTTCCTCCTCCACTATCTACCGTCTCTACAGACCCGCCAGAAATGGGTAAAAGAAAGAGACAATTTGACGGAGGGCACAGTCGTCATGATTATAGACTAGTCACTACCCCGAGCTATGTGGCCGGCCGGCCGCGTAAGCAAAGTGATCACTGGTGCCGACGGAAAGGTCAGAGCGGCAGAAGTGCTCGTCCAGGGACGGACATACACCCGACCCGTGGCGAGGCTGATAGAGTTGCCAAGGCTCCCTGACTCTCTTAATGACGACCATGACCCACTGACTTTGTGAATTGCCCTACTCCTCACAACGGACATTGAGTAGTGGACAAGACGGTTAATCTGTCTCTGCTTATCTAATTAGGTGCGGACTAATTAGGAGGCGGCTGTTACAAAGGGTCAGATTAAACCGAATATATATATTTATTACTTGAGATATATTGTATAATATTTGTATATCGTCTGATATCCCTTGTATATTCTTTGTACATATACACGGAATATCCCTTTACCTAGGTACAGGCCAGACCATAATATTCGTTCTCCTATTGGACAGCGACCCCCTAGGCGCCAACGGCCATACCCCCAATGTCTAGTTCAAAGCCACCGCTAAGACATGTCTCAACATGCCCAGGTTTGCGCAGTAATACGAGACAGAACTGAGGTTGGCACTAGATTATTCACCTTACGTATAAATACGGCGCAGGTGGATACAGAAGCACTTAGTAACTAAAAGCTGAAGCCTTCACCACGATACAACGTGCTGTGAAGTGGGCCCGTTTTGCCCCTAAATAGAGCCTTGAGACCGCGTGCGAATTGATAGCTAAAGTGTCAGAGTTTAACGCTGTATCATCGAGTTCGACTTATTCTATTATAAAGTAATAGTCTATTATGTATAGTGTATCGTGCGGCTACCGTTCTACAGTGACCAGCATTACCACCGGTTCGTCGTACCGAGCTAGTGTGCTTATCCAGGCTGGGCGGCCTAACCTTGTGCCGCCATCCGAGGAGTCCTAGACGAGAACCGTGTAGATATGTACACTGGATAACCTACACCGACGAATGCAGAGCCCTTTTCGGCTGGATTATATTGCTTTGGTACTGTGGCTGCTGGAGCAGAGAACCGTCTACCTCACTGCTGTGTGGGATCTACCCTGTGAGGAGCACCGTCGAGCCCGCCTCTAGGACCCAGAGGCTGGTTAGCTTTCATCCATGCTGCAATGCATACCGGAGTATAGCTGTTGCTTTGTCTAAGGACCAAGGGATTATTGCACCGTCTCCTGTACCTGGAGTCTCTTTATTCCTCGTTGATCCAGACTTTTGCTCCCGACAATTCCTCTCCCCTGCTGGCTTACAACCGGAGGGAACCCCCTTAGTATCTCCAGCTGACCTACGAGTGTGCCTTATATAATTCTTATGCTACAGGTGGTATTAATTATACTCATCGTAATATGCTCATGGACTTACGCTCTTGACCTATTTAAGTGTTCTTCGCCATATAAGCGCGACTCATAATTCTCAATACTGTAATCTACTATTGCTGCTCTTCTAATAAATACTTATAAATATGACTTTCTTTGTTAAGCCGTGTT
>NW_028174210.1:27500-28551 GCF_963971535.1 Notolepis coatsorum
CAATACGATAATATAAGACAAGGCTAGATAAGATACGATTAGATAAGACAAAACAGGATAAGATAAGACAAGACAGGATAAGATAAGACAAGGCTAGATAAGATAAGATATGACAAGGCTAGATTAGATACGATAAGATAAGATAAGATAAGACAAGACAGGATAAGATAAGACAAGACAAGACACAATAAGATAAGACAAGATAAGAAAAGATAAATCAAGATAAGATAAGACAATACAAGACAAGACAAGACAAGACACAATAAGAAAAGACAGGAAAAGACCAGATAAGACAAGACAAGATAAGACAAGACAAGACACAATAAAATAAGACAAGATAAGACAAGACAAGACAAGACAATACAAGACACAAGACCATTCACTGCACCATCCACTCATGTTTTTAGAGAGGATCTTGGGACATGTTGTGCCTGGTGGCTGAGCTTTATTGTGTTATTACCTGCCTAGCAGGACCTGCCATGGTGTCATAAGCCTCAGTACCTCAGTACCTGTACACACTTCACAGCTCATTAACACTCAGTAACACTCTGTAACGTGGTGCAACACCTAGAGAGGCTGAACGCAACCCAGTCCACCTGGGACCAAACTGCCCCTTTTCTCTCCCTCGCTATCTCTCTCTCTCTCTCTCTCTCTCTCTCTCTCTCTCTCTCTCTCTCTCTCTCTCTCTCTCTCTCTCTCTCTCTCTCTCTCTCTCTCTCTCTCTCTCTCTCTCTCTCTCTCTCTCTCGCTCTTCCTTACTATCTCTCATTCTCTCTCTCCCTTGCTCTCTCTCTCTCTCTCTCTCTCTCTCTCTCTCTATCTCTCTATCTCTCTCTCTCTCATTGCTGTTGGACTAAGGCCTCATTAGCAACATGTTGTAATTTCTAATGTGTTCCAACACTGTGAAACTCCACCGTGCAGCTCAACACAGCAGCTCTCTCAGACTGTCCCCGGCTGTCTCAGACTATCCCAGGATGTCTCAGACTGTCACCAGCTCTCTCAGACTGTCCCCGCTCTATCAGACTGTCCCCGGCTCTCTCAGACTGTCCCC
>NW_028174209.1:0-22103 GCF_963971535.1 Notolepis coatsorum
AAAGAAAGAAAGAAGAAAAGAAAGAAAGAAGAAGAAAGAAAGAAAGAAAGAACCAGAGAAAGAAAGAAAGAACCAGAGAAAGAACCAGAGAAAGAAAGAAATAACCAGATAAAGAAAGAAAGAAAGAACCAGAGAAAGAAAGAAAGAACCAGAGAAAGAAAGAAGAAAGAAAAGAAAGAAAGAAAGAAAGAAAGAAAGAAGAAGAACCAGATAAAGAAAGAAAGAACCAGATAAAGAAAGAAAGAAAGAAAGAAAGAAAGAAAGAACCAGAGAAAGAAAGAAAGAACCAGAGAAAGAAAGAAAGAACCAGAGAAAGAAAGAAAGAACCAGAGAAAGAAAGAAAGAAAGAAAGAAGAAAGAAAAGAAGAAGAAAGAAAGAAAGAAAGACAAGAAAGAAAGAAAGAAAGAGAAGAAAGAAAGAAAGAAAGAAAGAAAGAAAGAAAGAAAGAAAGAAAGAAAGAAAGAAAGAACAGAGAAAGAAAGAAAGAACCAGAGAAAGAAAGAAAGAACCAGAAGAAAGAAAGAAAGAAAGAAAGAAAGAATAAAGAAAGAAAGAAGAAAGAAAGAAAGAAAGAAAGAAGAGTAAGTGCATGTTACTACCTGGGTATCCCTGAGAGACGGTGTTGACGTAGGAGGCGCTGAACACCCCGACCCGCGCGCCGCGCCCGTTCTTGACGCACATGCAGACGCACAGGAAGAACGCTGGCGGCGGCTCCCATCAGGAACACCACGCCGAACACGATGCCGGAGATCGCCGTGCCGCTGGAACACACACACACACACACACACACACACACACACACACACACACACACACACAGAGACACACACACAGACACACACACAGAGACACACACACACACAGACACACACACACGCACCATTAATTAAATTATACATGCATACGATTCAAACACTTGAGAGTTGTGAGGCCATTTAACCCTTTCACTCACACGCCCCTTTGGCTGCGACAATACAGAAGGTTAACCCTTTCACTATACCACACGACAAAGGTGTTGTTAACCCTTTCACAACCACACTACAGAAGGTTAACCCCTTTCACTATCACACTAACCGTCTGTAGTGTGGTAGTGAAAGGGTTAACCTTCTGTAGTGTGGTAGTGAAAGGGTTAACCTTCGGTAGTGTGGTAGTGAAAGGTTAACTGTCTGTAGTGTGGTAGTGAAAGGGTTAACCTTCTGTAGTGTGGTAGTGAAAGGTTAACCGTCTGTAGTGTGGTAGTGAAAGGGTTAACCTTCTGTAGTGTGGTAGTGAAAGGGTTAAGGTCGCAAAGAGCAGGGATACACCGATACAGATACCACTGTGTCAGATATGGGTTCTGATACCAGGCTAAAACAGAGTATCAGTATGGATCTGATACCAGGCTATAATATCAGTATCTAAAAATGTCCCCAATACTAAAATCCGAGAACCACGTGTAACATATCAGAAATCAAAGCAAAGTGACTTGATCCGCTGCATGTTACACACAGAAGCATGTTAGATCTCTCTAATGGATAAGAATATATATAATATATATATATATGTATAAAGGTTCAGTAAAAATTATGGATGTATTTGTATTTATTGTATTTTTTTTCCCGGTATCGGTGGTGTTGGGTAGTATCGGTGGTGTAGTATCGGTGGTGTAGTATCGGTGGTGTTGGGTGGTGTTGGGTAGTATCGGTGGGTGTAATATCGGTGTGTAGTATCGGTGGTGTTGGGTGGTATCGGTGGTGTAGTATCGGTGGTGTAGTATCGGTGGTGTAGTATCGGTGGTGTTGGGTGGTATCGGTGGTGTAGTATCGGTGGTGTTGGGTGGTATCGGTGGTGTAGTATCGGTGGTGTTTGGTAGTATCGGTGGTGTAGTATCGGTGGTGTTGGGTGGTATCGTGGTGTTGGATAGTATCGGTGGTGTTGGGTGGTATCGGTGGTGTTGGGTGGTATCGGTGGTGTTGGGTAGTATCGGTGGTGTTGGGTAGTATCGGTGGTGTTGGGTAGTATCGGTGGTGTTGGGTGGTATCGGTGGTGTTGGGTAGTATCGGTGGTGTAGTATCGGTGGTGTAGTATCGGTGGTGTTGGGTAGTATCGGTGGTGTTGGGTGGTATCGGTGGTGTTGGGTAGTATCTGTGGTGTTGGGTGGTATCGGTGGTGTAGTATCGGTGGTGTTGGGTGGTATCGGTGGTGTAGTATCGGTGGTGTTGGGTGGTATCGGTGGTGTTGGGTAGTATCGGTGGTGTAGTATCGGTGGTGTAGTATCGGTGGTGTTGGGTGGTATCGGTGGTGTAGTATCGGTGGTGTTGGGTGGTATCGGTGGTGTAGTATCGGTGGTGTAATATCGGTGGTGTTGGGTAGTATCGGTGGTGTAGTATCGGTGGTGTTGGGTAGTATCGGTGGTGTTGGGTGGTATCGGTGGTGTAGTATCGGTGGTGTAGTATCGGTGGTGTTGGGTGGTATCGGTGGTGTAGTATCGGTGGTGTTGGGTGGTATCGGTGGTGTTGGGTAGTATCGGTGGTGTAGTATCGGTGGTGTAGTATCGGTGGTGTTGGGTGGTATCGGTGGTGTTGGGTAGTATCGGTGGTGTAGTATCGGTGGTGTAGTATCGTGGTGTTGGGTGGTATCGGTGGTGTAGTATCGGTGGTGTAGCATCGGTGGTGTTGGGTGGTATCGGTGGTGTTGGGTGGTATCGGTGGTGTAGTATCGGTGGTGTAGTATCGGTGGTGTAGCATCGGTGGTATCGGTGGTGTAGTATCGGTGGTATCGGTGGTGTAGCATCGGTGGTGTTGGGTGGTATCGGTGGTGTAGTATCGGTGGTGTTGGGTGGTATCGGTGGTGTAGTATCGGTGGTGTTGGGTGGTATCGGTGGTGTAGTATCGGTGGTGTTGGGTAGTATCGGCGGTGTAGTATCGGTGGTGTAGCATCGGTGGTGTTGGGTGGTATCGGTGGTGTAGTATCGGTGGTGTTGGGTAGTATCGGTGGTGTTGGGTAGTATCGGTGGTGTTGGGTGGTATCGGTGGTGTAGGGTAGTATCGGTGGTGTAGTATCGGTGGAGTTGGGTGGTATCGGGGCGCCCCTGGTAAAGAGCACGGTCTCTCCACCACACGGCCACCAGATACAGCAGAGACTCAACACAACCCTGACAGACGCTCCTTTTCTTCCCTTGCAATTTGCACCTTCATGAGCCGGTCGGTCTGACCGGAACAGAAATAGTCCACCGCCGCTGCGAATTCATCTTCTCCTTTGGTTCTTTTTGATTGTTTTTTCTCTCTCTGCACTGCTTTTATTCTGCCCGTACTCAAGAAGAATAACCTTTTTCACAAGACAGACACGAGCACAGGACAAGATAAGTTACCAGGGGTCATGTTTCAATTCCTCTACTGAGATCAAATGCAATGAAAAGAACTGCTATGTACAGCTCACAGTGGAATAGTTTGCCATATGAAATGACTCAAGCAACAAGCAAAGAAAGCTTTAAAACGCAAGTAAAGAGGTTACTTTTGGGTACAGGCACAATGCTTGACATATAACCTTTGATTATTTTACTAGTCATTTTGTAATATTTTGGTATAATGCTAATGTGTGTGAGAGGTGGGTTGGGTTGGATGGGTGTGGGGGGCGGGGATTATGTTTGATTATGTTATGTATATTGTTTTGTATGTTTGTTATTGTTGGTTTTATTTTTAATTATGTTGTTTGTTTGTATTTATTGTTTTGGAGGAGTAGCTGTTGCCATTTGTAACAGCTAGAGGGGATCCATCCAAATAAACTTAAAACTTATTCTGTCAACTCTATGCTCATCTTATGTCTATTTTCACTGACCAGCACCTTGGGCTGCAATTCTTGTATGAAAGGTGCTTCTATTCTATTCTATTCTATCTTCTTTATAATAATAATAATAATAATAATAATAATAATAATAATAATAATAATAATTATAATTATAATTATAATTATAATTATAATTATAATTATAATTATAATAATTATAATAATAATAATAACTTTATTTGTATAGCACTTTTCATACAGAAGTTGCAGTTCAAAGTGCTTCACAACAGTAACAAATACAGGTATAAGCGAGCATAAAAAAGATAGAGAGGTATCAAGGTGAGGTCAATCACAGTGTTTCACATTAGGATCTAGCATCCCAATAGGTTCTCTGTTTACAGTTTCATTCAGTAATACAATGAAAATAGTTTAAAATGATTCAGTTTAAAAATAGGCTAAGAATTATCAAATAGAACGGACATACAACAGGGTGTTTAACATACAACAGAGCAGTGCATCGGTAAGAAGGAAAAAAGTGTGATAAAATAGTTCATAGTTTATATGAACTATTTGAAATAAGAAATAGTTTCTACCACTCCATACGTTTGCCTACATCAGCGTGAGAAACGGCTCGTGGAAATGATAATCCCAACATTCATTTAACAAATGTGTTTTTCTCAGAGAAGGACATTTAGTCGTGGGAACTCTCCCCTATAAATCTAAAAACCCACCCTGTTGAAACGATACGCGTGGATTATTCACTTCCAAGCTTCCATGCTCCAGAAAAAAGGTAATGTGGACAGACCTGCATGTCAGAGACTGCACTTTACACTTTATATATATATTTATTCAAATTATTAATCCTTCACTGCACTGTCTTTGTCCTGTGTCTGTTGTTAGTGTTATGTGATGAAAAAAAAAGGATTCATGGAAAAATGCATACGCTGTTATTGCCGAAACAATTACCAATGTGTTTACACATATGGCTTATTAAAGGAATCTGAATAAATACATTGTTGAAAAGCAGACAAACACGTGCACACACACACACACAAAGCAAACTCCCTAGTCTCTGTACTGTATGTACACTAACTGAAACCACACACACACACACACACACACACACACACACACACACACACACACACACACACACACACACACACACACACACACACACACACACACACACACACACACACACACACACACACACACACACACACACACACACACACACACACACACACACACACACAGAGTGAGCAGTGAGAGAGGGAACTGCTGTCTCAGACAGACACTTGACCAAACACATCGGCTGTCGCCATAGAGACAGACTGCAGCATCACATAATATATGACTCAGCCCTAAGATTAAATAGGAGAGAGAGAGGGAGAGAGAGAGAGAGAGAGAGAGAGAGAGAGAGAGAGAGAGAGAGAGAGAGAGAGAGAGAGAGAGAGAGAGAGAGAGAGAGAGAGGGGGGGGGGGAAGGGGGAGAGAGAGAGAGGGGGGGAGAGAGAGGGAGAGAGAGAGGGAGAGAGAAAGAGGGGGAGAGAGATATATTGTCTGTCTGCGTGTGAGAGCAAGTGAGAAAGACAGACAGAAACTGTGTTTGAGAGAGAAAAATAGAAAGCAAATTTACAAGAGAAAGCAAATCTACGAAAGAGAAAACCTGTGTGTGTGTGTGTCTGTGTGTGTCTGTGTGTGTGTCTGTGTGTGCACACACATGTATGTGTGTGTGTCCGTCTGTCTGCGTACACCGTCTGTAAGCAAAGCTGTGGTTTCTCTAAATGTTAGCTTCCGATTCAAAAACAAAACCAACAGACCGTCACACCTTCCGTCCATTTCACAAATTTTTTTTGTGATAAACTAACTGGTGGATTTATGAACTATCTCAGAATATAAATTAATTCACCACCACCAACAGACCTGTGACATCATCAGGCATAATGAGGCATAACTTAAACCACAGAGGATTCAGAACTGCTTAGATTAATACACACTCGTGTCTTTACGTGTCCCCTCCTTTTAGGGAAGTAACTTTACTGAACAGTAGAGACTTAGATGATTTGATTTGATTTTATTACGGATCCCCATTAGCTGGTGCCATAGCAACCAGCTAGTCTTCCTGGGGTCCACACACAAAAAAAACATACAAAAACAATCACTATTGCAAAAACAAAATTATTAAAAGTCAGTACACACAATGCATAATGAAACTACTGTAACAATTAAGATAGCTAAAATTACATTAGTGTAAAACAAAAACAAAAAATTACTTTACAGTGTTAAAAACTATTTAAAAACTATTTATGATTATTTTAAAAAGTGAATCTACTGTAAATGCAGCAGAGGTTCCGAGGCAGGCCATTCCACAGAGTTAATGCTCTAAAAATAAAAGATCTCCCCAAAGCACTGGTTCTAGGACCTGGCAATTCAAGCTGATAGATCCATCAGTTCAACAGGACGGACGGACGGACGGACGGACGGACACACGCGCGCACAGACAGACAGACAGACAGACAGACAGACAGACAGACAGACAGACAGACAGACAGACAGACAGACAGACAGACAGACAGACAGACAGACAGACAGACAGACAGACAGACACAGACAGACAGACAGACAGACAGACAGACAGACAGACAGACAGACAGACAGACAGACAGACAGACAGACACCACTGAAGGGGAGACTGGTC
The DNA here is from genome assembly GCF_963971535.1 of Notolepis coatsorum. NCBI lineage: Eukaryota > Metazoa > Chordata > Actinopteri > Aulopiformes > Paralepididae > Notolepis > Notolepis coatsorum. The sequence continues at coordinate 6,471 of NW_028174209.1, forward strand.
TCTTGTGACTGCAGGGTGGGAGGGAGCAGCTGTTTTGAAAGCAGTCAGTGACACAGGTCAAAGGTCAGCTCCCGCTGAGTTTACAGGACAGGTGGGCCGCGTTCCCAGTCGTTCCCTGCCAACTGGACCACACAGGGTGTTCAGGAGCCGCTGAGGGAACGCGGAATGCTCGGTTCAAAAAGGGATAGGGGTGAAGTTGACAGGCAAGAGATTATTACCCATCAGTCATTGCACCTCGCTAACCCCCAACAGGGAGGGAGGAGCCCAGTGTGCCGAAGTGTCCTTGAGCAAGACACGTGACGTAACCCCTAATTGCTCCCGATGAGCAGGTTGGCACCCGGCATGGTCGCCTCCGTCGTCGGTGTGTGAATGTGTGAGTGAACGGGTCAAATGTGAGGAACAAAATTGTAAAGCGCTTTGGATAAAAAGCTGTTATATAAATCCACCATTTACCATAAACTAGGGATGCTCGATATTGGCTTTTTTACCGATATACCGATATTGTCCAACTCTTAATTTCCGATACCAACCGATATCAACCGATACCGATATATGCAGGGTTTCCCCCCCCCCCCCCAAAATTGAATAATTTCAGGTAATTAACATTACATATCTCTTGTTGTGGAATTAACACAACATTATGCATACTTTTGACAATAAATAAAATCAGAATTTGTTCTTACTTGCTTTCCTGGGTAAATAAAGGTTATAGAAATGTAATTTTAAAAAGATTATAAAATAAAAATAAAAAGATTTGAAAACCGATACCGATATTTTTCTATATCACATTTGAATGCCAATATCGGTAGGCCGATAATATCGGACATCCCTACCATAAACACTAAGAGGAACAGTAAGAACACCAGGTTTCCATGATGCCAGGTACTCAGGTAGGGTATCTCCCAGGCCTTTCTGTGTGGAGTTTGCATGTTCTCCCCGTGCTCGCAAGGGTTTCCCCCCCGATAAGATAAACCCAATGGAAAAACATGCACAGTCAACAACAGATCGCTAACGCTGTGGCGTCCTTGACGAAGACGGGCAGGAGCACTTGGATTGGTCCCCGGGGCACGGCTCACGTTGATGCCCTATCTGCTCCCGGGTGCCCATGGGGGGAAGGACGACGGGATGGGTTAGGCGCAGAGATCGGCGACTGAGAAAAAGACAATGTGTGTGTGTATCCCAATGTGTGTGTGCCGCTCCAATTGCATGTCCAGTCCGTTGCATGCTGAATAAAGACCCCCTAAAGAGGTCCTGCATTATAACACGGAGCAGATGGTGTGATATTGTGGAGGAAAAGCTCGCGAAATTCAAGGACTTTCAAGTATTTTTCCAAGCACTATTTTTCATTTTAAAAGGGCATTTAAAAAGGATACAATGCACTTTTAAATGCTTGGCGCATACCATAGTGCCTCGCGCACCTACGCGGCCGACCCGGGTTCGATCCCAGCTCCCGTCGTTATTTGTCGCATGTCTTCCCCACCTCTCCTCCCGTTCGCCCTCTCCTCTGTCGGTCCTGCGTGACCAATAAAGCTGTAAAAATGCTAAAAAAGTATTTAAAAAATATATAATAATAATAATCGGATCCAATATGTATGGCTTAAAACCAATTTCCGACAATTAGTTACACTTTAAATTAAAAAAATCTATTTCTTGATTTAGAACAATTTTATCATGGATGAAAAAAACGTTCAATGCAAATGTTGATTTGAATTTCAATTACTTTTTAAGGACCTTGTTAAAAAAGTTGGCTGTTTTTCAAGGAATTCCAGGCCTTGACTTTTTTTGGTAGAAAATCAAGCACTTTAAGCACTTCAAGGACCTTGTGCAAACCCTGTGCTCCTATAATTATATTAAAAAAGAAGAGTTGAGATTAAATAAGGGTTGAGATTAAACGAGATGCCAAACAAAAATGTTTCTCTTGACATTTTACTTTTTATTTTACAAGTTTACTGAGATTCTTCAAAAAGAAAAGAAAATGTAAACAAAAAGTCAGGCTATCAACTGGAACCTGTGCTCCACAAGGACCAGCTTCAAAGCTTCTTATCTTCACTGTTTACACCACTCTGTGTCGATCTGCCTTCCTCCACGTCAACATCTTCAGCCCCAGAAGAGACCACCATAAGCATATACAGTATTGTGTGTGTCAGGATTGATTGATTGATTAGGACGTCCTAATGATAATAATAATAATGAGTTGTTATTAAGTATGGAAGTGTATTATGGTGTTGTCGGCGCAGAGGTCAACTGGAGCTAAGCTCCACCAGGCATCCTCACCAATGAGTTAACTGATACGATGAGGCCACTGATGATGGTCTTAATGTGTGTGTGTGTGTGTGTGTGTGTGTGCGTGCGTGTGTGTAGCAGGGGAACAGGGAAAGATGGAGAGAGAGAAACAGGGTCTCTCTAAACAGCCTTTCTTTTAGACTTATAGCAAAGGTATTCTAAGATTATATAACCTTGTGAATTATATAATTGAATTAATAGGTTTGATTCCATTTTTCACGTGTCATTAACGTTAAGAGTTGTTCCGATACCGTTACCAGTATCGAAAATGCCTCCGATACAGCCTAAAATACTGGATCAGGGTATCGGCGAGTACGCGTCAAGTCTATGCTCCGATCCCATATGACGTAATTGATCAACAACAACACATGTGGTCAGGGGCGGACTGGCCCACGCACCAGCCCACACACCGGCCCACGCACCAGCCCACACACCGGCCCACGCACCAGCCCAGACACCGTTATGAAACACTCGTCCAGTATTAAACAACCCAAGGCTGTGGCTAAGGAGTCAACATCAGGGAGACCAAATCTACACCCCGCCCCTAGATGTGCACTCGTGCACAGTGCACACACACACACACACACACATACACACACACACACACACACACACACACACACACACACACACATACACACACCATTACTTCCTGTCATTGGCATACGTTTTATTTTTTTTACTAACATCTTAGTGCCTCATTAGCCTAGGGATTAAGGATACTCTCTCTCACCAGCATGTTTCGCAGCAAGTCACTTGTTCCTTCCTCTAATAAACAGGTCTGTAATTTTATATTGTTCTGCGTCTTTTACTAGCAATTTTAGTTTTTTAATTCTAGCTTTTTCAGCTCCACCATTTCTTTTTTTTTTACAGGGGCCAATTTCGAATTGCATATCATTCTTGGTTGACACTGAAGTTAGTAAAATGCCATCCGAATTATGAAAAAGCTTTCTTGATGGAGAAACAGTGTATCAAAAATCTGAAAGAAGGAAAGATTTACTGTTTGAAATGATCCCAGTTGTTAGATTACTGCTTCCCTCTGCTGATTAGCTCTTCCACCTTAGAGCTATATCTCCAGGCAGCCTCACGTTGTTCACTAAGCACAACATTTGACGACACAGAAGCGAATCTTCATTCAAACAGCAATGGCAGGCAGCTCGCACAGTAGAAGCAATCGTCCGTGTTATCTGATTTGGAGAGTATTCCTTCATTAAAAGGACAACAAAAAACGTGTCTGAAGGCTTATATTGTCAGAGAATAGGCTACGGTGTCCGAGAATTAGGCTACGCAGTATGCTCCAAATGGCATTGAGTTTCTCTCGTTCGATGTCACGGATAGGCTAGGGGACACAAATTCCGGCCCACACTGGCCCACACACCGGCCCACACTCTGGCCCACACTCCGGCCCACACACTGGCCCACATACCGGCCCACATTAGTGGCCCACACACCGGCCCACATTAGTGGCCCACACCGGCCCGCCGTACAGACCATGTAGATGACTGAAATCACTGCAAGAGCTAGTAGGCCATTTTTAAGCATCTTTCTGTGTCAATTTTCATTTTTACATCTAACTTTTTCAGCCCTACCCTACCAAAGTGGGCCGATCGGAGTGGACTAAATGGGCCAATCAAAAAAAAAATACAAATATATATATATATATATATATATTTTTTTTTGGACCAGCCCACTTTACTTCCGGCCCATCGGGATTCGTCCCGAACGTCCCGATGGCCAGTCCGGGCCTGCGTGCGGTGCTAGCGGAGAGTGAGGATTATCAAATGAACGTGTTTTTAATCGACCATGAATGAGAGAGAGAGAGAGAGAGAGAGTTGGTGTCTCTCTCTCTCTCTCTCTCTCTCTCTCTCTCTCTCTCTCTCTCTCTCTCTATCTGTCTCTCTGTCTCTCTCTCTCTATCTGTCTCTCTCTCTCCCCCCCCTCTCTCTCTTTCTCTCTCTCTATCTGTCTCTCTGTCTCTCTCTCTTTCTCTCTCTCTTACTTACGACAAGACGTCTCCCACGTAGGCATAGTAGGAGCAGCAGAAGGGTGGCGCTCCGTCGCAGCAGTACTCTAAACAGCCGTCACACTGCGCCTCGCTGCTGCCTGCAACACATAAACACACACGCAGGGTGAAGAGCTTATCGCCGGCCACTAGGGGGAAGCGTTTCATTCGTAAATGCTGACCGGCTTAGCCGGTCGGCCATTTTGTTTCACGGACATTCGTGCATTCCGCGTCGATCGAGACGTTCATTCACTCATTCATGGTGTCGTCGTGAAGAAATACACTCCAAGTAAGTGTAAAGTACTTGAGTAATTGTACTTCATTACAATACTTAAGTACTGTTTTTGGGGATTTGTACTTTAATCAAGTATTATTAACCCATTCTCCGCCAATCACGTGTTAAGGCGGGTTTCTCCGCCATGCGTTGTCTGCCAATAACTCCGTAAGGCGTTTTTGAGATCAATATTTCATATTTTCGTCATGGTATTCATATTTCACCCACGGAGTCTTGGGTGATGCTGTCTGAGCCATCACAACTCTGCAACGCTTCAATACCGCCACCTGGTGGCCGATCGGCGAGTTGCCAAACCGGAAGTGCCGGACGTGCTCGGTCCGTCCCCTATTTTCGTCCGGCCACTCGCTTATCGTCCCGGGCCTCAATACAGACACCGTCGATATGGATCTTTGCCATAACTCAATAATCAACATGATTTGGACGTGTATTAGTAATATACAAACCGGAAATGGATCGCATCGATCAACATCCCATAATTGCTCCACTCTCATCGCCCAACGCTACGAGGAGACTGGGGTGAGTTTCAGCGTTTTTCTTTACCATTTGCGATACAAACTGCTCTGATCAATATATCACCCATACTACACAAATCATTTAACGTCGGTCATTGAATTATAAACAACCCCCCCCCCCTCCGTTCACCCGCAGATGACCTGTCATGACGTTTAGGACCATGTACAGTTGAAATTTTTAATATAACGTTGATCGGTATCAAACTGCATTTGATCATCTAATATATGCATTTATGCCTATATCTCACGTTCTATGAAATACTGCAGAAAACGATAAAAACATATTTATACTCTAGACGGTATTTTAGTATGAATGTGTGAATGAAAAAGTAAAACGTTCCTACATCCTGAACGATAGATAATTGATGTTGAATGGGCCATAATAATGTCAATTTAGCAATACAATTTAAAAAGGTATAGCCCTGCAAAGAAGGTGAACATCTCCATAGACTTATAGCGCTGGCAGAGAGGGTACAATGATGGGTACAATGCCCGGCAGAGAATGGGTTAAGTCTGTATACTTGTACTTTTACTCAATTACATTTCAGAGAAAGAAAACATACTTTTGACTCCTTACATTTAAAATGCAGACCTACAAAGTACAAAGTACAAATCTCGCAGGTCCAACCATTTTAATTAGTATTATTTGTTTCTCTGGCCGAACTAACGCTAACGTTATTAATCCTGCGGCCGCGCTTTATTTAAAAACAGCCAAAAATCGAATCCCCATCAATGGAAAATGAACCCGCTGATTGGTCCTTGTAGAGTCCGTTTTTTTTTTTTTTTTTTACTTTTCAGTAAGTACATTTAAAAGTAGAAACTTTTTTACTTTTACTCAAGTGTGTTTTTAACCAGATACTCTGACTTTTACTTGAGTACGATTTTGAGACGGTACCCATACTTTCACTTAAGTATCATTTCTGGGTACTTTTTACCCCCCTGCACACACGCCCTCACACACTGCACCTCCCTGCTACCTGCAACACATAAACACACAGACATTATGTGGCGCTTTGTGTGTGGGTGTGGTGTTGCAATATGATATTGTATCCATAATCCGCGACCCTATTATGCAGTATCATGTGCCCCGATTCTTAAAGGAACACACCGACATTATGGGGAATGTGCTCACTGTCTTCTCCTTGTGTCGTGTTAATTACAGCCCCATAAAGTGATGTTGATTAAAAAATATAGGGACTCATACTTATAGGGACTGCTACCTTATAATTTAATTTCATTGAGTTTGAATCTGCCAGAACCGGAAGTTAGGAACCGGTTCCTATTATAACCGGTTCTCGGTGCCCAACACTATTCCTAAGTCCTCCATTATTATTAAATGAATACAACACAAGGATTCTGTGGTAGTTTGGAGTTTAGGAGAGGTGTAGGATTCAATCGCAGGACAGTGTGTAGGGTAAGAGAGACGAGGCAACGAGTCGACGTTCCAATAATAAGCTTTTACTGAGCAAGACACGAGGATACAAGTCACAGGGGAAAATAACAAAAGCACGGAAAGGTGCTGGTTACTGGAGAGCACGGAAGGGTACTCAGGGGAACGGCAAACAGTAAACACGTAAACAGGGATCTCAAACAGTGACGCGACACTGGAAGGCAGTGGGCGGCATGAATACATACTAAACAGTGATTGCTAAACAGGAACAGCTGGGGAACAGAGGATAAGAATACAAGGGAGACTAGACACTAAACTAACAGGCAGGAACAAACATTGTAACATAACAACAATGGGGAAACAGGGCTAGACTAGAACATCTGAACTAAATGGAGATACACAGGGAGCATGACAGACAACAGACTTGACAATATATGTACGTAAAGGTCCATATGAAGGGCAGCGGCCTGTAGCACCGCGAACAGACCGCCCGGGGGCGCCAGTGGACTGTCCAGAAAGTTCAGATCATGACAGATTCAATGTCCCCGATGACATCACTGGTGGTGGCCATATTCATTAACTCTCAATAACTGTCGAACTGAATGAAACTGTGTGCAAAACTGTTTTAGAGTTTTTTTAGGATGTGTGTGAGATTATGTGCAAAATAAATCAGCATTGTATTTTCTGGTGAAGTGTCCCTTTAAATCTCTACTAGCTGCTTGGTTACAGCTAACGAACCCTCCCGACAAGTTGTGAAACTTCGAGTTTACTTTTTAGATGTACTCTCGACAGTCTTCCTCTCTTCCCGACACATTTAGACAGGTTACAAAAAGGCAGGAAATAAAGTCCTCTTTTCAAACTAACACTCGGGTTGTTTTCGTCAGTGGAGTTCTAACGCTTCCATTCGCCCTCTGGCAAGATGAAAGAAATATGGCATATTATGTTCTAATGAAGCCTCTCGCCGCAGACTAACCTCAAACCACCTCATTAAAGCACCTGACGTGACCCGACAGAGAACCTCTAATTATCCCTTCAAAGGTTACCTTGCCTAAGAGAACAGCTGACTCTGTGTCAAGTGGCGTGCTGCACACGCAGATCTCTACATGCCAAGTGGCAGATCTCCCCCCCCCTCCCCCCCCCCCCCCCCTCATGTATATGTGAAGGATGGGAGATACTTTTGCCACGGAAGGAGTAGAGTCAATTAGGTAGCTGATTAGTACTGATGGAACACACCTGCGCATCATTAGTCCACCCACATCTCACGTGCACACGCCCCAGACACACACACACACTACAAAGCCACTAGGTTAGCTTAGGAGTGAGTTGAGCGGAGGTGAGGTTGGAGTTGTTGTGTTTATTGAGAGAGAGAGAGATTGAGTTATTCGGAGTTGTGTGAGGTGAGAGGTAGTGAGAGGAGAGGTGAAGGCGAGAAGGTGTTCTTTGTGTACTGGACCCTGGACTGGCTGAGAAACCCCCTCGTGTACCGACCCTGGACCGGACGACTACCCTGAATAGTGAACAATCCCTTTTTCCGTCAACGAGCCTGTTTTGTGTTTTTTTTACCTCGAATAGACACTTTCCCGGGAGACGTAAAACGCATCGTAAGACCTAACGTCGTCTCCCGCCCCCCCTGCCGGTGCTGAACGGTCTCCGTGAGAACGTCGGGGTCGTGACCCGATGTCCTCTTCTTCTTCTTATTATTCTAGGGGTCGCAAAAAGCCGCCCTCGGCACGTGAATGGGCGTCTAATGAGGACGGTGTGGAGATGAGCTGAATGGCGCGGCTGGACTAGAGTCCTAAATTCCCTAGTCCCAACCCTTGGCGATAAGTGTTTACTTTAGCAGTCAGGTAATGTAGGTAAATGTATGGAGTGGCTATAAAAGAAAAAGAAAAGAAAAGTTACTGATTCATTGGAATCTTGATTTGGGTATTAAATACTATGGGCGGAGACTGACGCTCCAATGCATTGGTGACAGTCCTTGTGTACACTACACGCACATGCATGTGTGTGTGTGTGTGTGTGTGTGTGTGTGTGTGTGTGTGCTCATCAATCCATCCCATTGTGTAGGTAGCATACGCACACTAACCCTCTCTGCTCTCTGTGTGTAGCACTATATACACACAGCTGAACCTCTCTCTCTCTCTCTCTCTCTCTCGCCCCCTCTCTTTCAGAGTTCACACACGACTAGTCTCAACTCGCTCCGGTGATTTAAAAAGCCTCCTCTATTTGAAGGCTCTCTAGTTCCGTGTAGCATTGAATGAATAGTCATGTTTTTGAAGTGAGTGAGTGAGTGAGTGAGTGAGTGAGTGAGTGAGGAGAAAGTGAGTGAGTGAGTGAGTGAGTGAGTGAGTGAGTGAGTGAGTGAGTGAGTGAGTGAGGAGAAAGTGAGTGAGTGAGTGAGTGAGTGAGTGAGTGAGGAGAAAGTGAGTGAGTGAGTGAGTGAGTGAGTGAGTGAGGAGAAAGTGAGTGAGTGAGTGAGTGAGTGAGTGAGTGAGTGAGTGAGTGAGTGAGGAGAAAGTGAGTGAGAGAGTGCAGTGAGTGAGTGAGTGAGTGAGTGAGTGAGTGAGTGAGTGAGTGAGTGAGTGAGTGAGTGAGTGAGGAGAAAGTGAGTGAGAGAGTGCAGTGAGTGAGTGTCGTGGAAAATATTATCATGTCATTATAGATCTGTGTTGAGATATCATGTTATCATTTTACAGCTCGACTGGTTCAGTGTGACCAGCTAGTGTAATGTGTGTGTGTCTCTTTAAGAGTCTCCAAGGTACCAACATCTCCCCAGCCAGCCAAAGCAAGGTTATTATTACTTCCCGTAACTGGGAACCATTTTTATTTACTTTCATCATGATCATATCTGTTCTAATGTTACATCTTGCAAGTGTGTATAAACTCTTGGTCACTTTATGGCCAGACGCTAGTGTGTGAACATGATGTATCTCATTTTAATTGTGGCCACAGTGAAATAAACTGTTTCCTATTATTAATAATGACTCAGAATGATTTATAAAACGGCTCATCGTTTTGTCCTTTAATATTTCCCATAACAGTGAGTGAGAGAGAGAGAGAGAGAGAGAGAGAGAGAGAGAGAGAGAGAGAGAGAGAGAGATCCCGCGGGATGATTCTGACCGGCCCGCCAAAGATTACATGATAATAATTATTTTTTCTTTTTTTTTACTTTTTTCTTTTCATGTCAACGTTAACACGCACAATTGAGCCAAAAGTCACTCAATTAATGACAGATTTCATTGATAAATTGAGGGAAAACTTTGCAAGTCGATTTGATGAATTTGACATGTCCAGAGAATTGATGCATTTTGTGAGCAACCCATTTGCCAATGTAGCTGCTATTTCCACAAAAGGACAAGAGTTCCTTGCATCACTTCACATTGATGAAGGTCTCCTGCAACTTGAAATAATTGACATGCAAGCATCATCTGCTCTGAAGCAGGCACTTGAGAATGAATCCACCACAACATTTTGGATAAAGTGTATTCATGTCAAGACATTCCCCAAAATAAAAACGCTGGCAATATCTGTGCTAACAATGTTTGGCTCAACATACACCTGTGAATCCAGTTTCTCTCACATGAATGCCATTAAAACAAGCAACCATGCCTCCTTGACAAATGAGCATTTGCATCACTGTTTGCGGGTAGCCCTCACTTCCTATGAACCCTCTTTCTCTGCCATTGCCCAGTCAAAGAAGTGCAATCGCTCTCATTAGATGTGTGTATGTAGGCTAGGCCTGTCTGCCCCCCACCCCCCTGATGTTTGAGAGTTAAGAGTCGACAATAAGTGCTAATAAGATGCTGTGATTTGCTGTTGTTGCACAGACATGAAGCACTTTTTCATAAGCTCAGCTGCACTATAAATGTGTTTTTTGTTCAAGTGTTGATGTTAGAATGTTCAGATGCACATCATGCACTTGTTTGTTTTTTATTTTATTTTTATATTGAAATGTTGAAGAGGAGATGTTGCAGTTGTTGCACAGTCATAAATGAAGCACTTTTTGCAGGAGATGTTGCAGATGTGGCACATAAATGAAGCACTTTTTTTTGAAAAGTATACTACTTTTGCAATGTAGTTAAAGGGGAACTATCTTATAAATGGCCTTTTTCAGTGTTTAGCATTGTTTCCTAGCTATGTGGACTTATATTAATATGATCTATGTCTCTAATTCTCATATTGGCGCATTCTTCCAATTCTCCTCTCACAATATTCACCCTCACTGAACTGAGTCATCTGAAAATGTGCTGATTTGTGATGTCAGAGAGACACCGCTGCATGATAATCAGCTGAGTTTCCACACTGTGGTTGGAGCCCAGGCTCAAAACGGCTTAAGATCTTGAGGTAGAAAAATGCTGTTTTTGAGTACTTGATTAGAAATACAAAACAATGAATTAAAAAAAAGAAATTACAGAGGTGTTCCATAAACCCACAGGAATTGTGTAAAAGTGCCCAAATAGTGAAAGAAATAGTAAAATAGTTCCCCTTTGGGGAGCTCCAGTAGCTCACCGCATATCTCGGCGCTATTTCTGCGTCGGGGAAAACCGTGCTCGTCACGGATCTGGGGGACACGAGTTCGATTCCCGGACCCGCCGTCATTTCTCAGAATGTCTTCCCCTGCTCTACATCCTGTTTCAACCTGTTTCTGTCGGTCATACTTGACCAGAAAAGCGATAAACGCTAAAAAATAAAGTAAAAAAAAAAAAATAGTTCCCCTTTAAATAAAAGTTGTGAAAATGTGGTTGCGTGTTGTGTCAAGTGTACATATATTCATAGCACGGGGAGGCGCCGTGGCAGTCCGGCCCCTGGCCCCTTGGGTTTCTGACAATGTGGCCCCCTGAACAATTTAGTTGAATAGCCCTGGCCTAGTGGGTGTGTGTGTGTATTGACAAAAAAGGAAACATTTTGCGCGCTCCGCGCAATATAGCCTCCCCAAGTGAACGGCTGACCCGCGGCCTATGACAGTCACTCAATCTGCCACATGTGACCCAGAGTGTGTGCTTATGTGCAGGGCCGGACTGGGGAAATAATTCATACCGGGAGATATAGCGCAAAATATAGCCCCAATCAGGCCACTTTTTAAGCGGGGGTCTGGGGGTCCCCCACCAGGAAATTTTTTGTTACAAAGACTTAGGCTATGGTTAGACTAGTGTATTCCTGGCGTTTTTTTATACGTTTTTGACGACGTTTCATGTCCTATCTACACAGAAACGCGTTTTTTGGCGTTTTTTTGTGGATACGGCTGAAACGCAAAATTGTGTTTGCGTTTGGAGATACGCAAAAAAACGAGTCGACAAACAGCGTGTAGTCAGCACGCTAGCCGTTGTTGCGAAAACGCCCATGCGCAGTAGATACCATCTGCGTGCCCTTCCGGTGACAGCAGAGTGTGTGTGTGTGTGTGTTTGGGACAGAGCTCCGTGTCCCAAATAGCTTCAGCTACCATGTGTTGTCAAGTTATTGTTATAAGGACCCCAGTCCAAGCTACAACAGTCTGCATTCCCTTAACAATTGTTTGTATTGAGCCGTATTGTATTGTACCCATATGCAATATGTTAAATAAAGTTTACATCCATTCATTCTGCTAGCATTACCGATGGCATGAGCAGCTGGCTAACGTGAGCTATCAGGATTCAGACCCTGTTAGCTCAGAGTTCCTCTTTCAACTTAAGAAGCATTAAACAAAATGGCCCAGTCATCTATTCACCTTTGTTTAATACACACAGCGTTGTCTCTAATGTTATCTAACTACTGATAGCTCGCGATATCATCAGTTTTGATGCTGGCTAAGTAGCGTGAGCTAACGTTAGCTTCTAGCCACAATGCTATATTGTTATAATGGCATACTCCATTGACGTTAGCATGCAGCTAACAATGCTACAATGCTACCGATCGTTTTTTAGCCTAAACTATCCGCTCTTGGTGGTCACTTGTGTTGATGTTAGTTTTGTTTCATCAACAAATGACAGGCAGAACACACAGTGAATGTATCCGTTTTGTTTATTGCACTTTTATTAGGCTTTGCTGAAAAAAGAATTGCTGCATTGAGCAAGATGGTGGCGCGGCATAGGCGCCTGCCTTATTGACATTTTGCTGGAGCTTCCAGGAAGTGTATTGGCACATTCGTTCTGATTGGTTGAAATTGCCTTCATGTTTGCCACCTACTGCCACCTACTGCTTTGGCAGTGTACTACATCAGTGTGCTCTGGTGACAAAAACGAAAAAAAAACGAAAGTGTGACTCGAGGCGCATGACGTTGCGGCGATACGCGGCGATGCGTATAAGAAAACAATACGAAGATGATACGAAAGGTGTAACCTCAGCCTTAATTTCCTGCATTCTGGTGAATTTTAGTGCATGTGAATCACAAACTAATGAGCCAACAATTGCTTAGTACAATGTACTGTTATGGACCTCAAATAAAACTGTTGTGGCACTAGCAATGCTACTCTCTCCACCTTCAAAAAGAAAAAAGCAAGAGCACAACATATTTTTCTATTTACTATTATAATAGTTAACCACTCTCTCCTGTAAGGGCCTTTCTTTTTCTTTGTTTTATCCCTCTCTCCTCCACCCTTTCTCTTTCTTCCACTGTCCATCTTGACATCAACGTTAATTGACTTTCGCTCTACTGTATCTCTCCCGAGTCCCTCACTACCTGGCTCACTGCCTGGCTGTTATTCTGCATCTGAGTGCCGTCTGCCATTCCATTCGCCGCCTCCGCTGTCAATCAGTTGTATCGCCTGGTCCCGCCTCCACCAATCACAAGCGGCAGCACGGGTCCATTGTGTGTGTGTGTGTCAGCGTGAGGGAGAGAGTCAGATAGTTCTCCAACTCTGTCGCAGAGAGTGAAATCCTGGTTGGTTCCCCACCCACCTAGGTTATCTAACTATCGCGCCGCGCCGCCGCCACAACTAGAAACAATGGCCTGGCAAAAAAAATAATAATTATAATAAAAAAAAGAAAATTAATTAATTTTTTTTTTTTTTATATAATTTTTTTTTTTAAATCTGTGCAGGCCAGGCCACCGGGAAAACTCCCGGTGCTCCCGATGGCCAGTCCGGGCCTGCTTATGTGTGTGTGTTGTCAGAGTGTGTGCTTATGTCTACAAGATACACTACACGACCAAGATACCCATGTACATGTCAAAATACTTCCCAAAGGTCAGTGAATACCACGATCACAACACCAGAGGGAGCTCCACAAATCATGTTAAACCCAGATTCGGCACAAACAAGGGACTAAACACGTTTCGCAATTATGCCACATCAATGTGGAACGCCCTACCCACAGCTGTAAAGGAATGTGAATCACTACCCACTTTCAAAAACACTCTCAAAGAACACCTACGGGAGACTGCAATTCGAAACTGGTCCCTGTAAATGTCCTAACCCAACCCCCTCCAATGTACAGTAAAAATGACCAAGTATGGTCTTGTCAATATTCCAATGTACAGTTTTGCTTGTACAGTTGTACAGTGTCCCCCACCCACCCCTCCTACCCAACCCCCGCCCCCCCCACTCCTACCCAACCCCCCCCCCCCACCCAACCACCTCCAATGTAAAATGTACAGTACCCCCCACCACCTACCCAACCTCCTCCAATGTACAGTTTCTACGTCAAATGTATATACTCTTTTTTCTGGACTCTTTTCGTATCACAAACAGTACTGTATTTGCAAATCTGTCATAAATGTATAGATGTAGCAGTACTGTGGGCGGCTACGTGGCGTAGTGGGCAAGGCACTCGCCACGAAATGCTGGAGACGCTGGGCTCGTCAGTTCGAGCCCAGCGCTCCACATTTGCTTTCAGTTTAGCTGGTCGTCCGTACTAATACACATTGGCCGTATTAGGGGGTGGGAAACTGATGGGTGGGGATCGGGCGTTGTGGACAGCGACTCCTACAGGTCGGTTGGTGCGCCTGCGAAGTAGAATCAGGAAGTGTCGGGGGCAGCGTGAGCCTCCCACGCGTTACTCCTCCTTGGAGATCGAGCTGCGCAGGTGAAAAGATGCGACTGCTGTTACCTCAAGTACCAGAGGGGACTTGTGCTATGTATGACTTAGTCCACATGGCAGCCGGCTTGTGGGAGGCAAGAAACAGCGTTCGTGACAGGGGAGGGTTGAATTGGATGATACGAAATTGGGATGGGAGAAAAATAGAAAATGGGAGAAAAAGTGGATCAAAAAAAAAAAGATGTAGCAGTACTGTCTATCTGTATGTCATATATGTTACGATGAATTGAAAATGGGGGACCCTGATGTAAACAAGACGAAAGCCTTTCTCTGGTCTGCATCCCCTTGTTAACAATTGTATGTATTGAGCCGTACTGTACTGTACCCATTCTGCAATCTGTTAATAAAGTTATCAATCAATCAATGTGTGTTGTCAGAGTGTGTGCTTATGTGTGTGTGTTGTCAGAGTGTGTGCTTATGTGTGTGTGTTGTCAGAGTGTGTGCTTATGTGTGTGTTGTCAGAGTGTGTGCTTATGTGTGTGTTGTCAGGGACATGCCATTCACCCAACCTATAGGAGAAACACAACACGCTTTTGTGTGTGTGTGTGTGTGTGGGGGGGGGGGGTGCTTTTACAGAGCACACCCTCGCGTTTTTACATAAAAAACTATTTTATTTTCACGAGAGTGCCTTGGGAGTTCTCGTCAAGTCGGTTTTTCGGATCTCTCTCTCTCTCTCTCTCCCTCCCCCCCTCTCCCTCTCTCTCCCTCCCTCTCCCTCTCCCTCTCCCTCTCTGGGTGGTCTCTCCAGGGGTCTCCCCCCCTGCCCTCTTGTCTCTCGACACGCCTGGAGACAATGGCACTATATGCTCTGTTACCACCTCTTGAGAACAGCCCCCCCCCCCCACCCACCCACCCCCACGCCCTGCCCCCAACAACCACTAATGGAGCATTTGAAAGAGTTTAGCCATGACTTGTTAATTAGCAATTACCGGGATAATCACTAAATCCCCCGTTGTGATCCGATTGTATAGGTGAAGATAAGTTGACACCAAATATTCACACTTGTTTAGACGTGTAGTCTTCATTTATATACTAGTAATAAACTAACCTATACACTGTAGCACTCAACACTTGATGAACATGGTTACTCAGCTGATAGAGTTGTGCCCTTCCTGATGGCTTGTCGTACAGAACTTGTTTT
>NW_028174208.1:0-2000 GCF_963971535.1 Notolepis coatsorum
AAGAGAGAATAGAAGAGGAGAGGAGAGGAGACGAGATGAGATGGAAGGAGAGGAGAGGAGAGGAGCGAAGCGAAGAGATGGGGAGGAGAGGAGAGGAGAAGAGAATAGAAGATGAGAAAAGAGGAGATGAGATATAAGAGGAGAGGAGAGATGGAGAGGAAAGATGAGAAGAGGAGAGGAGAGATGGAGAGGAGAGGAGAGGAAGAGGGAGGTCAGGCCGCAGCGACAAACAACAACATCTGCTGAGCAGCTGGTGTACAGTGAGATGTACCCAACTGGCTGGCTTAGGGCTGGCACCGGGGCCACACGGCTGGCTCTATCAGATGACCTGCAGCAGGATTACATGGGTGTCAAACATCGCAACGCCACAGAGGCAGATAAACGCCGCTAAGAATGTGAAAACACACACACACGCACGGATGAGCAGACACATACATGGATGAGCACCCGCACAGGGATGAACACACACACACACACACATGGGTGGAGATACACACACACACACACACACACACACACACACACACACACACACACACACACACACACACACACACACACACACAAAGATGAGTGCGCGAGTACACAGATGTACATTGGGTAGATTATGCATGTGTGCGAGGCTGAGGCCCCACACACACACACACACACACACACACACTGGTGATTGCACATACACACAGAGAATGTCGTCTTTGAGTGCAGCCGCAATCACATTCTGAAACGGTACGAGAAAAGAGCAACCGTTTCAAACATTGTTTCTCCAACTTGCAGAGGCATGGACTCTCTGCCTTGGGCAAAGTAAAATATATTGTTGGTTTCCTGTTGGTTGTCAGTTTGGCCATGGGTAGGTAGGGAATTTATTTAATTTTATTTTTTTATTTTATTCTTTCCCACGGCGACTATGGATAGGGAATTTCTTTATTTAATTAAAATGTTCACAACAACATGGATGCATGTACTCTGCCAGCATGTTTAATATCCATAATACTAAATGTTTGACTAAGATTTCTATGAAACTTTATTCTAAAAAAAAAATAAAAAAAATCTTTTTTTTTATAATTTTTTTTAAAAACTCATAAAATATATTGGGTCGCACCTAAATCGGCAGGGTTGGTCGGCAACCGGAAACCAACTATTAATTTTGTTAGGCCTTGTATACCACTTCAGTCAGTAACAACAATAACACCAACAACAAGAGACAGGTAATCATCTATCAACTCTCCAAACTCTTAAATACATGTTGAGAACACACATCCACACTTCCAATGGCGATAGACGTACCACATACACACACACACACACACACAAAACACACCTTGGAAATGTACACACACACACACCTTAAACTGAAGTACCACCGCAATGCTTGGTGACAGTTCTGATCACCTTTTTAATTTGGTTGGAGAGAATAGCAGGCGTGTGTGTTCTATTTGTAACATCCACTTAAAGCACAAATGACAGCAGGCCGGCGCTCGTTAGCACATCGCAGAGGAACACCTGCTCCGCCGACAGGACTATGCGACCCCGGGCCCTGCCGGTATACCTCTGGTGGTACCTCTGGTGGTGGGGGGGGGGGGGGGGGGGGCAGCTGATCCGAGCTGCCGTGGATGACATGAGGGAGGGTATAGGGAGGGAGTCAGACACCGACACACAGACACACAGACAGAAAGTACTGGGTTCAGAGCGTTAAGGAAAGAAGAGGGAAATAATGCGAGGAATGGGAGGCGATGTCCTCATAGAAAAAATCAACACCACCGAAGAAGTCATTGACTAAATGTGTCATACGTGCGCAGCTACAGTGGACTGTATAGGATAGCAATCGACTGTTTCGAATCGAATATCAGGAATGGCAATTTCATTATTTTTTTAACTAGAAGGGGAACTCACAGAGGGAGGGATGAACTGTAGGCAAAACAGTAGTTTAAGATTCCCCTTTTTGTGTGTGTCTGCTTGTGTGTCCTACACGCCTATTCTTTAATCCCAGCCGAAGAGTGCTG
>NW_028174207.1:0-10000 GCF_963971535.1 Notolepis coatsorum
TCTGCCTTGCCCTGTGTTATTCGAGGGCCAGTGGGAGGTAATTTAGCCGTGCTGCTGTCGCCTCTACTCTGAGTCCGGAGAGATGGAGGAGGGGTCAGTGAGAGGATGAGGACGAGGAGGAGGAGAAGAGGGGGAACGTATAGTGATGCTCCTACAGACTCCAGACATCCCTGCCTCTCTGGTCACCCCTGCTGTTCCCAAGGACTCTGAATACAGAGAGACTCATGCATTGTTCTCAACCATCTAATGAGTAACCAAGTCTGATCCGCATCACCATCATTTTAATATATATATAGTTAATATATACAGTTCATAACCAATTAGGAACTGTATGTTGATGATGTGTAGGAATTATTTACTTAACTAAAGACAGAGTACTTCAGATGATATATAACCACATAAATCATTTTTAGTTTTTCAGAGGAACAATGTTTTCAAACGGTATTATCATAATACATTTAGCTGATGTTCCAAAGCAACTTACAAGTTCTGTTCAACAGGACAGCAGGAAGGCTACAACTCTTTCAGCTAAGTAACAATGATCATCAAACAGTGTTGAACTTGAGTGCTTAGTAGTAAAGACATATTAGCATAGTTGTTACACTCCCAGACCTGCCCAAGGCTGGGAGAGTCAACACCACAGTGACAGTAGAAACAATAGGAGTTCTGTATCATAGTGGATCCGCTCGGCGTCACTCATGCACTATCCCCGCATGTGCACGCGCACTGAATAAAGACCACAATGTACCTTTATATCCCAATAGTCAAGTCAAGTCAAGAGTTTTATTTGTCACGGCATACGGATATACAATGAAATGCGGGTGGTCTTGCCCGCAACGATGTGCAATTGGTACAACATATAATAGAATCCAATACAAAAATGTGTGCAATAAAATTGTGCAATAACAGGTAGCAGGTAACAATAAATGTGTGCAATAACGGGTAACAGTTAACAGTTAACAGTAGTAGTAATAGTAGTGCAATACACTGTTACTGTTGCTAATACTAATTTAAAGTGGCCTTTCCTTTTGGCAATAAGTGGGGTGCGTGCGGCCTGAGTGTGTACCCGCTCATGCTAAAGTGTTACAGTGGTACTCAGTGTTCATTGTTCAGGACTCTGATGGCCTGGGGGAAGAAGCTGAGCCTAAGCCTCTCTGTCCTAGTAGCTGGGGTTCGCAGGCGTCTGCCTGACCTCAGCAGCTGGAACAGGCTGTTATTGGGATGGTGAGGGTCTTTCATTATCCTGCAGGCTCTGGATTTGCACCTCTTGTTGTATAGAACCTGCAGGGGAGGTAGTGCAATACCCGTGGTACGCTCGGCTGAGCGCACCACTCTCTGTAGGGCCTTCTTGTCTTGTGCCGTGCTGTTTCCATACCAGGCAGTGATGTTTCCAGTCAAGATGCTCTCTACAGCTCCTGAGTAGAAGGACTGGAGTATCTTCCCCGATACTCTGAACTTCCTTAACTGTCTCAGGTGGTAGAGGCGCTGTTTCGCCTTCTTTACTACTGTGTCTATGTGTGTTGACCATGTCAGATCCTCTGAGATGTGGACCCCCAGGTACTTAAAGCTGCTCACCCTGTCCATGGTAGCCCCGTTAATCATCAGTGGTGTGTGTGTCTCCTGCTGTCCTCTCCTATAATCCACGATCAGCTCCTTGGTTTTACCAATGTTCAGGAGCAGGCTGTTGTCCTGGCACCAGCGTTCCAGTACCTCAACCTCCTCCCGGTAGGCCTTCTCGCCGTTGTCCGAGATCAGCCCCACCACCACCGTGTCGTCTGCGAACTTCACTATGGAGTTGGAGCTGAACTTGGCCACACAGTCGTGTGTGTAGAGTGAGTACAGCAGGGGGCTTAGAACACAGCCCTGGGGGGACCCGATGCTCAGGGTGATGGTGTTGGAGGTCTGACCCCCCACCCTGACCGCCTGGGGTCTTTCACTCAGAAAGTCCAGTACCCAGGCGCTCAGGGCGGAGCTCAGACCCAGCTCGATCAGCTTGTCCACCAGTCTGGTGGGGACTATGGTGTTGAACGCTGAGCTGTAGTCAATGAACAACAGTCTCACATAGCCCCCCTTCTGACGGTCAAGGTGGGAGAGGGTGCTGTGCAGTACCTGGGAGACCGCGTCGTCAGTGGACCTGTTTGTCCTGTATGCAAATTGCATAGGGTCCATATCACTGGGGAGGGAGGCACAAATGTGGTCCTTGACCAGCCTCTCAAAACATTTCATGACCACAGAGGTGAGTGCCACCGGTCTGTAGTCATTTGGACATGTTGGGGAGGGTTTCTTCGGTACAGGGATGATGGTAGACATCTTGAAGCAGGCAGGGACCACCGACTCTGCCAGGGATTGATTAAATATGGCGGTGAACACTGGGGCAAGCTGGTTGGCACAGGACTTAAGTGAATACGACGCGAGTTATGTGTGAATTGTCTTGTCACTGGTAGTAGCGTCTCCATGCAAATCGGGTTGTTTGTTACAGATGTGAAAATGATCTGGTTTTTTGTGTTGAGAAACATTGTGTGTTCATGTACCGTGTACTCACAACTAAGGGGGTTAAACTAACCTATAAAGCTATGCTTGGTGACATATGAGTAAAGAATGATTCTTTTCTCAGCCTGTAATGACAATGAACAGTGTGTTCACATATTAACAGGTTTACCTGTTTAACTGGCCGTATTAAGGGTAAAGTAGGAGGGTTGTGTTTCCCCCCGGTTCCCTGGGGACTTCTTCATCCTCCTCTCAGACATGTTGTTACACTATATTGTGTCACTGTGTGGTAGGGATACGATGTAACCCTTAGCTTGATTGCTGAGGTTGTGCTGAAACTGCTTGAGGAACTTTATTTTCCTAAAAGAAAAGATTGTTTGGTCGCTTTTCGTGTGTGCTTAGCAAGGCCTGTGGCCGATACTAATCGAGAATTATGTATTCTCTCATTATGAAAAACGGCGTTCCTCTGTAGAGTGTTTTTGCCATTTTTTGTAGGTGATAATGGGTTGTGTGTGTCGTGTGACCTACAACTGGGTTGGGCTGGCCACAGAAGCACATGTGTAAGTTTGGTACCGGGGCTCTTGGAGGGCCCTCTCTATTCTGTGTTTTTTCCTTAGTAAAAATCAGATAGCAGGTTAGCACATGCGCTGTGTGAAGCTGTTAGACGCTTCATGGAGCTGACTATGACTGCGTCATACTCTTTTTGTCATTACATCGTATCATGGGTGTGGGGTCGTAAAGGGGTGAACTGGTAACCTTTCCTTCCCCTTTTTTCTGTTGGTCAGGGGTAAACCCACCTGTCCTTCAAGGTTCCTGTCACGTTGCGGTTCGGCACGTTACAGGGTGAGGGGGGGGGGGGAGTTTCCTGGTCCCACGCCCTGGAATATTGGGAGTGTGCACCGCAGAAATTCCCCCGCCATAGAGTACGTCACTGTGCGCGTCTCTGTTGGTAGGACTTCCGTGTGCTGTTCAGGTCCATGTGATGGATCTGTTTCGGGGGGTGGTCAGGGCTCCTCCTCACGAAGCTCCTATTCGGGCCTTCTGTGAGTTGGGACTCTCCTTCCATGTGAGGGAGCCTCCTCAGAGTACAGAGCCTCCTCCTCAGATTGTCAAGGTGAGTGGAACCTCAAGAAGGAGTCCTACTCTATTGTGTGTGTATTCGATTCAATTCGATTATTGAGTGTGTATGGGTTCAGTGCCTCCTCCCCGGAGAGCCCTAAAACCAAACTTTTACATGGCTCAAGGTGCAATATATTCTTTTCAATCTGTACAGCTCGCGTGGGAAGTCTCTCTGGGGATTTCCGTCTCCTTCCTATGGGAGGGTGGTGGGATGTAAAAATGTGAAAAATGTTTACCCCCGGCTGTGTAGACTGGGATACATGCTGTTGGTGCTTCCTTCTTTTCTATTAAACGAGTTGGAGTTAGGAAGTATCACACCCCTCTTGTCGTTCCTCTGGGCGCCTTGGGGATTCAATGACAGGTCTAAATAGTCTGTTCATTGATGTGGTTGTGTCCCGACGCACGCATAGTGCTAGCTCGGGGTGTTCTGTAATCAGGCGACTGACTGGCACGCCTTGGTTGCTTGGGGTTAAAACAGCGTTTTTATAAAGCAACTGGGATGGAGGTTTTTCCTCTTCCGACTACCTGTTTTGGTTGTCGACGGATTCTCGTTCATATCTGGGGGATGATGAGGGAATGGATCTGAACATATGTAGAGGTTCTCACGCCCTGGGGGTGGGCCACCGGGCGCGGTTCGCCCCGAACGTCTGGGTGGCGCCTTCTTTTCATGTTTAAGATCAACACGCATATCTGCCCCTTCTCCTGGAGTAGGCATGTCGGCGTGGTTAGGGCACGGGACTGGTTCTGGTCACGCTGGTCCGGATCAGTTAAACCCGTTGTCCGCCGGGGATGCAGATCTGCTGTTCTGGTACCCTGAGGGACTTGGGCTTTTTTCAGGGGGAAAAATGCCAGGTCGGTCCGGGTGTCACAGGGTTAAGCGCTATGGAGACCCTGGTTGGGGACATTTTGTACTCAGCACTGTCGTAATGGCTTACGGCCATGCCAACCTGTACACGCTCGATCTCGTCAGATCTCGGCCGCTACACAGGTTGGTCCTGGTTAGTACTTGGTTGGGAGACCGCCTGGGAATACCAAGTACGGTGTGCTTGGGGCTGGTTCTCCATTCTTTTCGCTCCTCTCTCACGCATGGCGAAGAGGGGCCTGTTGGGGTGGTCTTTGACCTCCTCTGGTGACGCTGTGCTTCCCGTATCGCCGGGACCGGTCCGAAGTAATGTTTCGTCGACCCGTAGGCCTGGGTTAACCCTTTTTTGAAAACTGAAACACTTGTACTGCGGTATAGCCGGTGTATACCCGCAGGTGTGTTTTGGAGTTTTTTCTTGAGGGGTTATAGGAACAACCACCGCATTGGGTAACACCAAGGTGGTTGATTCCCTGGTGTGTTGGAGCAGTGTTACCCGGTTGAGGGTTACCCGGTTGAGGGTGCCCCTGCACGTTCATGACGTCTGCCAATCGTGTCAGCCTTCTCTGCCTCAACCCCTCTGGGTGGGTTTTTTTTAAATGGAGGCTTGGTCATGCAACAACGCCAGCATACGCCCCTTCCGCCGTGACGGCTGTGTTCAGCTGTCCCCTCTGGTGCCTGTCTTCCGCAGTCTCCAGGCTCGGGTTAACAGCCTGTTGCCTGGTTTTTCCCCGGTGCGCTGCCTGCTTCCGTTGGTCAACCTTTTTTGTGTGCTTACGGCCATGCTGACTGCCTGTTCTGCAGGGTCAGTGTGCCAGGCGGTGCACTATTGGGGGGACAGGGCCCGCTCGGCTGAGGGGCCTTTGTCCGAATACGCTGGCGATGTGGGGGGCGGGGTCACTAAGTGCCCACCTGGTGGGGTTTTGATGCTGGCATCATGGCCTTCTCCGGGCCCCCGTTCCAGGGGGTCCAGTCCCTTTGGTGGGTCTGGGCCTTCCTTCGCGCTCCGCTGCTACGGCCTTGCCACGGGGTTGGGTTTGCCCTTGACCCCGTGATTCTGGGGGCAGTAACGAGGTTGTTCCCTCCGTTCGTTCCCGGGTGGCATGCGGGTTGTGCGTGTGTGTAGTCGTGGGGTCAGGCCACGGTCTGCTCACCCTGTGCGTTGAGTTGCTTGAGTGCCTTTTCGCACGGTCGGGTCCGTCGCCCTCCCGGGAAACCCCCAATAGGGGGGGTGCCCTCCATTAGGGGGGGTCGGGGGGGCTCGCTCCTCCCTGTTCTGATGGTTGTGGGGGGCCTTCAGCGGGGTGTATTTGTCGGCCGGTGGCTCCGCTCGGCCTCCCTTGTGCATGAGTGACGCCGAGCGGATCCACTATGATACAGAACGATAGGTTATGACTATAACCAAGTTCTGTTAATAGTGGTGACGCTCGGCGTCCGACGCCGCTGCAGCCCTTGATCTCACCTTGTGGTGAAAGCTTGGGAAGGAGGAGATCAGGTGACCACACACCTGCTTATGTAGGTAAGCTGATAGGGGTGTGGTCAGACAAATATTGGGATATAAAGGTACATTGTGGTCTTTATTCAGTGCGTGTGCACATGCGGGGATAGTGCATGAGTGACGCCGAGCGTCACCACTATTAACAGAACTTGGTTATAGTCATAACCTGTCGTTACTGCCCCACACAGGGGATTGATGGTGGTGTCTGCGCCATCTGGTGGTCACCAGCACCAGCAGATGGTGCAAACCATGATTCTACCTGTATTAACTCATATGTTTAGTATAATTAATGTGATGTCACTGTGTGTGTCATTGTTGTTGAATTTCCCCTCCCTTGTGTGATGTTGTTCCCCTGGCTAGTGTTGTTTTGTAATATGCTTTTGTGTCTAGTTGTTGATTCTGTGTTTTGGACTGGTTCGCCAGCTGGTTCCAATTAGAATTAGCCTTTGTATTTAAGTGTGGTTTGGTCTGCTCCCCGTTGTGGCGTCATCCCTCTGTGTTACCTCCAGTTACCTCCGTGTTCCCTTGCCCGTCGTGTCTCCTGTCGTCTCCCTTGCCTTGCTGTTTTGTATTGAGAGTTTGTAAGTAGATTTAGTATTCCGTTTTTGTGCATCCTTGTTTTCTCGTGTCTTCTGTTCGTTTTGTATCTAATGCCAGCGTGGCGGTGCCTTTTGTTTTGTTTGTTCCTGTAAATATATTCTTGGCTCTAGTGTTTCACTAATAAATGGATCACAGTATCTGAGAAGAGCAACTGCCGTCTCCGTTTCCTCCATTCATCAGTCATTGTCCGCAGTATTGGGTTCTCTCTCTTCTCAACACTACCCCCACTCGTAACAGAATGACACCACCACGCAAGAACTCAGCGGACAAAGTCACGGAGACGTTGACCATCGTGCATGGCATGATAGACAGGGATCTGACCAGCTACTCTCCTGCTAAATGGGTCTTCTGGTTCAAGTTGATAGACAACGTAGTGAAGGAGAGTCCAACACAGGTGCCTCAGATGAGGGTTTTGGCTGACCAGGTCTGTGCTCTCATGGAGACAGCTAGGCGAGCCTCGGCTGCTAGCTTAGCTCACGCAGCTAGCCAAGCATCCACAACTAGCACAACCCTGTCTGCTAAATTAGCTCCTCCTCTTTCCTCTTTCTCTCAGATCTGTTACCTCTCTTGGCCGCTTCAAGACTTCACTGTATTCACATCTTGAAACTACCTGTGCATGCTTTTAACACTGCTTGTACATACGTCTATTTCTGACTTTGAGATAGGTCATTGTACTGTATACTTGACTTCTTTGTTTAAAATGAGTTGGTGAATGGGGGTGTGGGTGGGAGAGGGTGAGCAAGCTACAGTAACTGTATCTGTACATGTGTGTATTGTGTACTTGTACTGTATGTAATGTTTTACGTTTGTGCATAGGACCCCCTCTAAAATGAGATGCTGCATCTCAAGGGGCTATCCTTTCAATAAATTCTGACCAAATTCCTGCAGCTAGCCAGGCATCCACAGCTAACACAACCCCGTCTGCTAGCTTAGCTCCTGCAGCTAGCCAGGCATCCACAGCTAGCACAACCCGTCTGCTAGCTTAGCCCCCGCAGCTAGCCAGGTTCAACCTGCTAGCATAAGACTCACGGTCAGCCTAGCTCCTGAAGCTAACCGGGCCTCAATGGCTAACACAGACTCGTCCGGTAGCCTAGCTCCGGCAGCTAACCAGACGTCCACAGTTAGCACAATCCCGTCTGCTAGTTTAGCCCCCGCAGCTAGCCAGCTTCAACCAGCTAGCAATAGATTCACGGTCAGCCTAGTTCCTGAAGCTAACCAGTTCTCAATTGTTAGCATAGACTCGTCCGGTAGCCTAGCTCCTGCAGCTAACCAGACATCCACAGTTAGCACAACCCCGTCTGCCAGCTTAGCCCCCGCAGCTAGCCAGGCTTCCCCAGCTAGCACAGTCCCCACTGCTAGCTTAGGCTCTGCAGCTAGCCAGCTTCAACCAGCTAGCAATAGATTCACGGTCAGCCTAGTTCCTGAAGCTAACCAGGCCTCAATTGTTAGCACAGACTCGTCCGGTAGCCTAGCTTCTGCAGCTAACCAGACGTCCACAGCTAGCACAGCCCCGCCCGTTAGCTTAGCACCTGCAGCTAACAAACCTCCGAGAAGAAGCAAGGCTCGGAGGACTAGCGTGGCTGTTGTGGCTAGTCAGCCATCCACAGCTGTCCTGGCCGTCGCTGCCAGCCTGGTTCCGGTCAGCATAGCCCCGGCTGTCACCGTTCCAGGCTCCTCATCTCCGGATCCTACGCCACGCCTCGCCGCCGAGACTGATCCGGTCTCCACGCCCTGCCCAGCCTCTACACCTGGTCCGGCTGCTACGCCGGCTCCCGGCTCCTCGACTGGTCCTGGCTTCTCGTCTGATCCTGGCTCCTCCTCGACTGGTCTTGGCGCCCCGTCTGGTCCTGGCTCCCCGTCTGGTCCAGCCCTACACCGTGATCGGTGCCCTGGTCCTCGCCGTGGTCCTCACCGTGGTCTTCGCCATGGTCTTCACCGTGGTCTGCGTTGGATCCTGCTCCGGGGGTCGTCGCCGCCGCACCTCCATTCCGGCTCTCCTGATCCGGTTCCTAGTCCGGCGGCTGGAGGGTCCCTCGTCCGGGATCCTGCTCCGGGGTCCTTACCCTCGGTCCTTGGCTCCAGGCTCCCTGACTGGCTTCCTGTTTCTCTCCCCGCCTCCCCTCTCCGGGCCTCTGTTCCCGTCCCAACCCCCCCTCGTTGGGCCTCGGTCCCCGGGTCCAGCCCCCCTCTCCGGGCCCCTGTTTCTCTCCCCGCCTCCCCTCTCCGGGCCTCTGTTCCCGTCCCCACCCCCCCTCGTCTGGCCTCGGTCCCCGGGTCCAGCCCCCCTCTCCGGGCCTCTGTTCCCGTCCCCACTCCCCCTCTCCGGGCCTCCGCACTCGTTTCCAGCCTCCCTGGCTGCTATGCCCCTCCTGGGTTTTTTGCTTGGGCTCCAGTTCTCCGGGTCCTCGCCCTGGATTTGTCCGGGGTCCCTTTTTTTTATCATTTCAGATATTGATTGAAGAAGTGTGTTTTTAGTCGACAGTGGAAAATCTGTCTGGTTTCAGCTGTCCTGACTGTGGTGGGAAGTTCATTCCACCATTGGGGAGAGAGGCCCAAGAATAGCCGGCTCGTATCTGACCCCCCAGGAGCTTGGATAGGAGTGGGTCTGAGTGTGTGTAGTTAGAAGATGCAGAGCGTAGGGGTCCTGAGGGTGTGTAGTTAGAAGATGCAGAGCGTAGGGGTCTTGAGGGTGTGTAGTTAGAAGATGCAGAGCGTAGGGGTCCTGAGGGTGTGTAGTTAGAAGATGCAGAGCGTAGGGGTCTTGAGGGTGTGTAGTTAGAAGATGCAGAGCGTAGGGGTCTTGAGGGTGTGTAGTTAGAAGATGCAGAGCGTAGGGGTCTTGAGGGTGTGTAGTTAGAAGATGCAGAACGTAGGGGTCTTGAGGGTGTGTAGTTAGAAGATGCAGAGCGTAGGGGTCTTGAGGGTGTGTAGTTAGAAGATGCAGAGCGTAGGGGTCTTGAGGGTGTGTAGTTAGAAGATGCAGAGCGTAGGGGTCTTGAGGGTGTGTAGTTAGAAGATGCAGAGCGTAGGGGTCTTGAGGGTGTGTAGTTAGAAGATGCAGAGCGTAGGGGTCTTGAGGGTGTGTAGTTAGAAGATGCAGAGCGTAGGGGTCTTGAGGGTGTGTAGTTAGAAGATGCAGAGCGTAGGGGTCTTGAGGGTGTGTAGTTAGAAGATGCAGAGCGTAGGGGTCTTGAGGGTGTGTAGTTAGAAGATGTAGAGCGTAGGGGTCTTGAAGGTGTGTAGTTAGAAGATGCAGAGCGTAGGGGTCTTGAGGGTGTGTAGTTAGAAGATGCAGAGCGTAGGGGTCTTGAGGATGTGTAGTTAGAAGATGCAGAGCGTAGGGGTCTTGAGGGTGTGTAGTTAGAAGATGCAGAGCGTAGGGGTATTGAGGGTGTGTAGTTAGAAGATGCAGAGCGTAGGGGTCTTGAGTGTGTAGA
>NW_028174207.1:15000-17500 GCF_963971535.1 Notolepis coatsorum
GTCATCTACTTCTAGTCCTCTGCTCTTCTCTCAGTCATCTACTTCTAGTCTTCTGGTCTTCTCTCAGTCATCTACTTCTAGTCTTCTGGTCTTCTCTCAGTCATCTACTTCTAGTCCTCTGGTCTTCTCTCAGTCATCCACTTCTAGTCCTCTGGTCTTCTCTCAGTCATCCACTTCTAGTCTTCTGGTCTTCTCTCAGTCATCCACTTCTAGTCCTCTGGTCTTCTCTCAGTCATCCACTTCTAGTCCTCTGGTCTTCTCTCAGTCATCTACTTCTAGTCCTCTGGTCTTCTCTCAGTCATCCACTTCTAGTCCTCTGGTCTTCTCTCAGTCATCCACTTCTAGTCCTCTAGTCTTCTCTCAGTCATCTACTTCTAGTCCTCTAGTCTTTTCTCAGTCATCCACTTCTAGTCCTCTAGTCTTCTCTCAGTCATCTACTTCTAGTCCGCTGGTCTTCTCTCAGTCATCTACTTCTAGTCCTCTGGTCTTCTCTCAGTCATCTACTTCTAGACCTCTAGTCTTCTCTCAGTCATCCACTCTAGTCCTCTAGTCTTCTCTCAGTCATCCACTTCTAGTCCTCTAGTCTTCTCTCAGACTTCCACTTCTAGTCTTCTGGTCTTCTCTCAGTCATCCACTTCTAGTCCTCTGGTCTTCTCTCAGTCATCCACTTCTAGTCCTCTGGTCTTCTCTCAGTCATCCACTTCTAGTCTTCTGGTCTTCTCTCAGTCATCCACTTCTAGTCCTCTGGTCTTCTCTCAGTCATCTACTTCTAGTCTTCTGGTCTTCTCTCAGTCATCCACTTCTAGTCCTCTAGTCTTCTCTCAGTCATCTACTTCTAGTCCTCTGGTCTTCTCTCAGTCATCTACTTCTAGTATTCTGGTCTTCTCTCAGTCATCTACTTCTAGTCCTCTGCTCTTCTCTCAGTCATCCACTTCTAGTCCTCTAGTCTTCTCTCAGTCATCTACTTCTAGTCCTCTGGTCTTCTCTCAGTCATCTACTTCTAGTCTTCTGGTCTTCTCTCAGTCATCACTTCTAGTCCTCTAGTCTTCTCTCAGTAATCTACTTCTAGTCCTCTGGTCTTCTCTCAGACATCCACTTCTAGTCCTCTAGTCTTCTCTCAGTCATCTACTTCTAGTCTTCTCTCAGTCATCCACTTCTACTTCTAGTCTTCTGGTCTTCTCTCAGTCATCCACTTCTACTTCTAGTCTTCTGGTCTTCTCTCAGTCATCCACTTCTACTTCTAGCCGCAACTAACAAACCAACCAACCCACTAACCAACCAACTAACCAACCCCACCAACCCACTAACCAACCAACCCACTAACCAACCAACTAACCAACCCACCACCACTAACCAACCAAACCAACCAACCCACCAAGCAACCAACCCACCAACCAACTAACCAAACAAACAAACAAACAAACCAACCCGCCAACCAACCAACCAATCACCCAACTCCATAGTGAATAATCCTGGAGCTTCTCCACAGTGAATAATCCTCTCCATAGTGAATAATCCTGGAGCTTCTCCACAGTGAATAATCCTCTCCATAGTGAATAATCCTGGAGCTTCTCCACAGTGAATAATCCTCTCCATAGTGAATAATCCTGGAGCTTCTCCATAGTGAATAATCCTGGAGCTTCTCCACAGTGAATAATCCTCTCCATAGTGAATAATCCTGGAGCTTCTCCACAGTGAATAATCCTCTCCATAGTGAATAATCCTGGAGCTTCTCCACAGTGAATAATCCTGGAGCTTCTCCATAGTGAATAATCCTGGAGCTTCTCCACAGTGAATAATCCTCTCCATAGTGACTAATCCTGGAGCTTCTCCACAGTGAATAAACCTCTCCATAGTGACTAATCCTGGATCTTCTCCACAGTGAATACTCCTCTCCATAGTGACTAATCCTGGAGCTTCTCCATAGTGAATAATCCTCTCCATAGTGAATAATCCTGGAGCTTCTCCATAGTGAATAATCCTCTCCATAGTGAATAATCTGGAGCTTCTCCATAGTGAATAATCCTCTCCATAGTGAATAATTCTCTCCATAGTGACTAATCCTGGAGCTTCTCCATAGTGAATAATCCTCTCCATAGTGACTAATCCTGGAGCTTCTCCATAGTGAATAATCTTCTCCATAGTGAATAATCCTGGAGCATGTTCTAATTCAGAGCTGTAAACCCTATGTTTAAATTAAGAAATAAAAATGTCAGTTTGCACCACGTACCACACTTAAAGGAAAACTCAACATTTTGGGAAATTAGCTTATTTGCCATCTACCCTGGAGTTAGACAAGAAGATACATACCTTTTTCTTCTCTGTGCATGCAGTAGGAGTAGGAAGACGTGCACCGTTAGCCTAGTGTAGCGTCAGTCACTGGAAGTAGGTTTCCTCCATTAGCCTAGTTCCCAACGTCTTCCTACTCCTACTGCATGCACAGAGAAGAAAAAGGTATGTATCTTCTTGTCTAACTCAGGGTAGATGGCAAATAAGCTAA
>NW_028174206.1:0-6000 GCF_963971535.1 Notolepis coatsorum
TTCTTCTCTTTCTTCTTTTCTTCCCTTTATTCTTATTCTCCTTTTTCTTCTTCTCTTACTTCTTCTTCTTCTTCTTCTTCTTCTTCTTCTTCTTCTTCTTCTTCTTCTTCTTCTTCTTCTTCTTCTTCTTCTTCTTCTTCTTCTTCTTCTTCTTCTTCTTCTTCTTCTTCTCTTTATTCTTTTCTTCCCTTTATTCTTCTTCTTCTTCTTTTCTTCTTCTTCTTCTTCTTCTTCTTCTTCTTCTTCTTCTTCTTCTTCTTCTTCTTCTTCTTCTTCTTCTTCTTCTTCTTCTTCTTCTTCTTCTTCTTCTTCTTCTTCTTCTTCTTCTTCTTCTTCTTCTTCTTCTTCTTCTTCTTCTTCTTCTTCTTCTTCTTCTTCTTCTCTTTCTTCTTTTCTTCCCTTTATTCTTATTCTCCTTTTTCTTCTTCTCTTACTTCTTCTTCTTCTTCTTCTTCTTCTTCTTCTTCTTCTTCTTCTTCTTCTTCTTCTTCTTCTTCTTCTTCTTCTTCTTCTTCTTCTTCTTCTTCTTCTTCTTCTTCTTCTTCTTCTCTTCTCTTTCTTCTTTTCTTCCCTTTATTCTTATTCTCCTTTTTCTTCTTCTCTTACTTCTTCTTCTTCTTCTTCTTCTTCTTCTTCTTCTTCTTCTTCTTCTTCTTCTTCTTCTTCTTCTTCTTCTTCTTCTTCTTCTTCTTCTTCTTCTTCTTCTTCTTCTTCTTCTTCTTCTTCTTCTTCTTGTCCTTCTTCTTCTTCTTCTTCTTCTTCTTGTCCTTCTTCGTCTTCTCTTTCTTCTTCTTCTTCTTCTCCTCTCTCTGTTGAATGGGATCAGGGAGTGAAACCTCAGGGCTCTGGCTCTCTGCGCTGCCAGCCTTGTTTTAAAGTCCTGTCAGTTTTTTCTATTGAGGCGGGGGGGGGGGGGGGGGGGGTTATGTCAGGAGGGGTG
Organism: Notolepis coatsorum; assembly: GCF_963971535.1. NCBI lineage: Eukaryota > Metazoa > Chordata > Actinopteri > Aulopiformes > Paralepididae > Notolepis > Notolepis coatsorum. The sequence goes on from NW_028174206.1 coordinate 941, forward strand.
ATCATAAATATTAGGAGCTGCAGGGAGACAAAGGGGCTAAAATGGTGGAAAGGCTTGGCTGGACGAGGGGACCTGGCCATGTCATGTACCTCAGTCATTTTTCTTGTGCGCTTAGAACTCAGTCAGGGGTTTAATTGGAATCCAGACTTCAAAGAATCCCTCGCCCAGTCCAGCCGCCCCCCCCCGCCCCCCCCCCCACCTCTCCATTCCCTCCTCCTCTCTCCAAACCTCCACCCACCCACCCACACACACACACACACACCCCTCCACCACCTCCCCTGGCTGGGTCCACACCCCTCCAGCTCGTACACACAGACTGTGGCCATTAGGATATCTTAGAGAGCATCACCTGCACGACCCAGGCTCAAATTCACTTTGGCCGTATTTATTCAAAATGTTTGTGCGTGATGTGTGTATGTATGTTTGTGTGTACGTGTGCTTTGTCTGTGGTGTGCATGTATTTTTGTGTGTGAGGTACATTTGTATTGCTCTGATGACATGATGATAGAGGAGGAAACCACACATAACTGGTTTCTTTCAGAAAGTGTGGAACGATAGGAAGGTCCATTCATGGATTAATTAATTAAACACGCTTTATTTGAAAACCCAAGATGATTCGGTAAATACAGACCAGAACATAACATAGCATGGTTCAATTGATTCACAGAAAGGGCACAGCCAAATGCTTGGACTGCTTGCTCTGACTCCAAACATGTACAATAACCAACAGGCCTCATGCCCAGATACATAATGAAGCAGGCCTCAAAGCCTTTACACCAGGGGTCAGTAACCTTTTTGACACGAAGTGCCTGTTTGAAATATAGTTGTAACTAGTGTGCCTCAACAATATTCCATGCATCGTAAAAAACATTTCTCATAATCAGGTATTTTTAATGATAATTTTTACATTATTACATCATTATTGTTATTGTTATTATTAACAATATTATTATGATGGTTGTATCAACCCTAAATCTGAGTTGGGGCGGGGGTGCAATGCAGACAAACAGTTTTGCTTTACTGAGCTCCGTTATCTGGGGGCTGTAGTTGGTCACTTTAAGCTGCACACCGGAGCATCTTTTAATCCAGCTGTTTGCTGTTCTCTGATATTTTCTGACATTTCGTTGATGCGTCGCTCGACACTTCAAACTGACATGGGGATATCTTTTATCCTTGATTTGATTGTCTCTTTGTTTGGCAAGCCTTCAAACAAAACATCTGAGCTACAAGAGAAAAGCCTCCTTGATATACTCGACTTAAAAAAAAGAACCTGTGGAGGATTTCAACAAGATAAATGCGACAACAGTGCAAAAAATGTCACTATAATATAAAAAATATATATATATATATACTTTTTTTTTTTTTTTTTTTTATGCTGCCCCCTGTGAGAATGAAAATGCCCCCGCGTGCCTATGCAGGCACGCGTGCCTAGGGTTGCCTACCCCTGCTTTACACAATGGAAGCATCATAACAGCCTATTGGCGCGTTGCCTCAAACTGCATAAGGCAGTTTAAGACCTCCTTCTGAACAAATGCATTTCATACTCACGACCAAGGCCGGACTGGGGAAATAATTCATACTGGGAGATATAGCGCGAAATATAGCCCCAATCAGGCCACTTTTTAAGCTGTAACATTCTGTAACATCTGTAAAACATTTTGTTACAAAGACTTAATTTCCTGCATTCTGGTGAATTTTAGTGCATGTGAATCACAAACTAATGAGCCAACAATTGCTTAGTACAATGTACTGTTATGAACCTCAAATAAAACTGTTGTGGCACTAGCAATTCTACTCTCTACACCATAGGTGTCAAACTCACGGCCCGCGGGCCAAATCCGGCCCGCCACGTCATTTGATGTGGCCCCCCAAGAGCTCAGGTAAAAAAAAAAAAAAAAAAATCTTTTTTTTTACATTAATATTGGGTTAAAAAATAACAGTGTTAAAATAATTGTGGGTTAATGCGTTAATAAAGCTTTAACTTTGACAGCCTTAGTTATTACACATTCTTACACATACATGTATGTTGAACATCTGAGGTAACAAAGGAAAAAAGCCAAAAGCACTTACTCCTCAGACATTCTTTGACAATTTTACAGCCCAAAATACAAAAAAGATCCAGGCGGAATAGGTAACAAAGGGTTGCAGAAATATTGTCTGAACTGTCAGATGCAAACTGGCTGCGTGACATAACCGAGCATCTCGCTCAATTGAATAAGAAGCTGTAGGGACGCAAACAAGTCCCACCCAAAACTTGACCAATATAGTTGTGAACTGAGACAACCCTTATTTTGTTATTTTTGAGTACAGTTACAGTTGTGTGTTCATGCAGACACATAATAGCAATTTCATTACGAATTGAAAATGGGGGACCCTGATGTAAACAAGTCGAAAGTCTTTCTCTGGTCTGCATCCCCTTAACAATTGTGTGTATTGAGCTGTACTGTACTGTACCCATTCTGCAATCTGTTAATTAAAGTTAATTAAACTATCTTCCATTAGTTGGATGTATGGCCTCTGCAAGGTTGTGTGCAGCCATTTGTTTTTGTAACATCTGCTACATCTGTCCCACGTGTTCTTTGCAGCTCACAGTTGTTAGTTCTGCCCCTCTTGACTGTGACAAAAAGGTTTTGAACAAACTTAATGTCATAGCTTGTATTTGATGATATTCTTCTTTGTTATTTACTTGAATGGTTTGATCATTGATTGGTGGAGTAATATGGGGTTCTGATAAACTAAAATTATTTGTTAAAATAACATAAGCTAACATATATTTTTACATTTATGCAAATGAATATGCAATATGTATAACTTGAATAAGTAATAAATACAGAAACACCATGTTTAACAATATGTAAATGTATAGCTACATTTATTTTACATTACATTAACATTTATACGGTCTTTGGCCCTTTGAGGGCAACCATAATGCTGATGTGGCCCTCTGTGAAAATGAGTTTGACACCCCTGCTCTACACCTTCAAAAAGAAAAAAGCAAGAGCACAACATATTTTTCTATTTACTATTATAATACAGTTAACCACTCTCTCTACCTATTCAAACAGAGCAAGAGCACAATACCATATTCACTTTACTGATGCACTACCCATCAACAGTTAAAATAGCCCTTTACACAAACATTAAATAACAGACCTTTCATTACAATACTATAATAACAGTAGCAACTGCCAGAATAGTGACACATGTATCGCATGTGGTGAGCACACGCATGCATGCACAACGAAGACAGAAGATTGCGTTGTCTCAATCATTTTAACTATAAAATGAGCTCAAAGTATGAGCTCACTGACTTAAATTTCCAACAAAAAGCATCAATTGTCAAATAATATTGATCACATTAACGTTAGGTTATGACTATAACCAAGTTCTGTTAACACTAGTGAACGCTCAGCGTCTCATTGCATATATCTCGCTTCAGCGTATATACACTGAATACATTTCAAAATGTACCTTTAAATGCCAGCATTCATCTGGCCACACCCCCATCCGCTTACCTACATAAGCAGGGGTGGTGCCACACACTCATCTCCTTCCCAACAAATTTCACCACAATGAAAAATCAAGGGCCGCAGCGGCGTCTAGACGCTGAGCGTTCACTAGTGTTAACAGAACTTGGTTATAGTCAGAACCTAACGTTCTGTATCACACTAGCTCCCGCTCAGCGTCTCATTGCATAATAGGAGCTGAGCGGGAGCTAGAAGCTCGACAAATGTACCCCGCTGAGGCCCCCCACAACCATCAGATCAGGGAGGACCGAGCCCCCCCGACCCCCCCTAATGGAGGGCACCCCCCCTATTGGGGGCTTCACGGGAGGGCGACGGACCCGACCGTGCGAAGAGGCACTCAAGCAACTCAACGCACAGGGTGAGCAGACCGTGGCTTGACCCCACGACTACACACACGCACAACCCGCATGCCACCCGGGAACGAACGGAGGGAACAACCTCGTTACTGCCCCCAGAATCACGGGGTCAAGGGCAAACCCAACCCTGTGGCAAGGCCGTAGCAGCGGAGCGCGAAGGAAGACCCAGACCCACCAAAGCGACTGGACCCCCTGGAACGGGGGCCCGGAGAAGTCCATGATGCCAGCATCAAGACCCCACCAGGTGGGCACTTAGTGACCCCGCCCCCCACATCACCAGCGTATTTGGACAAAGGCCCCTCAGCCGAGCGGGCCCTGTCCCCCCAATAGTACACCGCCTGGCACACTGACCCTGCAGAACAGGCAGTCAGCATGGCCGTAAGCACACAAAAAAGGTTAACCAACGGAAGCAGGCAGCGCACCGGGGAAAAACCAGGCAACAGGCTGTTAACCCTAGCCTGGAGACTGCGGACGAGACAGGCGCCAGAGGGGACAGCTGAACACAGCCGCCCCGGCGGAAGGGGCGTAAGCTGGCGTTGTTGCATGACCAAGCCTCCATTTAAAAAAAAACCCACCCAGAGGGGTTGAGGCAGAGAAGGCTGACACGATTGGCAGACGTTATGAACGTGCAGGGGCACCCTCAACCGGTAAACCCGGGAGTTGACACTGCTCCAACACACCAGGGAATCAACCACCTTGGTGTTACCCAATGCGGTGGTTGTTCCTATAACCCCTCAAGAAAAAAACTCCAAAACACACCTGCGGGTATACACCGGCTATACCGCAGTACAAGTGTTTCAGTTTTCAAAAAAGGGTTAACCCAGGCCTACGGGTTGACGAAACATGACTTCGGACCGGGCCCGGCGATACGGGAAGCACAGGGTCACCAGAGGAGGTCAAAGACCACCCCAACAGGCCCCTCTTCGCCATGCGTGAGAGAGGAGCGAAAAAGAATGGAAAACCAGCCCCAAGCACACCGTACTTGGTATTCCCAGGCGGTCTCCCAACCAAGTACTAACCAGGACCAACCTGTGTAGCGGCCGAGATCTGACGAGATCGAGCGTGTACAGGTTGACATGGCCGTAAGCCATTACGACAGTGCTGAGTAAAAAATGTGCCCAACCAGGGTCTCCATAGCGCTTAACCCTGTGACACCCGGACCGACCTGGCATTTTTC
>NW_028174205.1:0-2000 GCF_963971535.1 Notolepis coatsorum
GGGAGGGGGGGGGGGGAGGAGATGAGAGAGGAGAGAGAGAGAGAGAGAGAGAGAAGAGAGAGAGAGAGAGAGAGAGGAGAGAGAGAGAGAGAAGAGAGAGAGAGAGAGAGAGAGAGACTGACACAGCATTTTCTCCGGCATCACTTGGCTTGCTGCTTATGTCAACCTCTCTCTTCCCTTTTTTCTCCTCCCTCTGATGATCCCTCTTATCTCCAGCGGAGCAGAGAGAGAGAGAGAGAGAGGGGAGAGAGGATGAGCAGAATAAAATACTTATTTTTCTCCTCTCCCTTACAGCCCTCGTTCCCTTCCTCCTATTGGCTGTTGCTTTTAAATGAAAACATTTGGGACGATAACAATTTGGACATAGAACAATAGATTTTGAGACTATAGAGAAACCCTACAGTGGGTTAGTGGTCAGTGGTTAGGGTTAGAGGTCAGTGGTTAGAGGTTAGGGCCGGGGTCTGGGGTTAGGGGTCAGTAGTTAGGGGTCAGTGTTTAGGGGGTATGGGGTTAGGGGTCAGTGATTAGGGTTAAGGGTCAGTGGTTAGGGTTAAGGGTCAGTGGTTAGGGTTAGTGGTCAGTAGTTAGGGTTAGTGGTTAGTGTTACAAAGGGTCAGATTAAACCGAATATATATATTTATTGCTTGAGATCCCATGTATAATATTTGTATATCGTTTGATATCCCTTGTATATTCTTTGTACATATACACGGAATATCCCTTTACCTGGTACAGGACAGACCATAATATTCGTTCTCCTATTGGAAGCGATCCCCTAGGCGCCACGGCCATACCCCCAATGCCGAGTTCAAAGCCACCGCCAAGGCTTGTCTCAACATGCCCAGTTTTGCGCAGGAATACGAGACAGAAATGAGGTTGGCACTAGATTATTCACCGTACGTATAAATACGTCGCAGGTGGATACAGCAGTAGTCTTGTCTTATCCTAAAACGTTCGTTCAACGTATCGTTCGTTCCTTACTAGTAAAGCCTTCATCACGAGTCAACGACCAAGTGAAGTGAGCAACCTTGCATCTAAATAGAGCACTTATAACCGCGTGCGAATAGGATAGTAAAAGTGTCAGAGCTTAGTGAAATAACGTCAAGTTCGACCTAGTTAAATGTGAAGTACCGTGCACAGAAGAATCTACACCGGTGAATGCAGAGCCCTTTCCGGCTGGATTATATTGATTTGGTACCGTGGTTGCTGGAGCAGAGAACCGTCTACCCCGCTGCTGTGTGGGATTTACCCATGAGGAGCATCACTCGAGCCCGCCTCTAGGAGGAGGCTGGCTGGCTTTCATCCATGCTGCACGCATACTTGGATTATAGCTGCTGCTTTCGTCTGCCGATCAAGGGAGTAATGTACCGCCTCCCGTAGCTGGAGCTTATTGATTCCCCGTTGATCCAGACTTTTGCATTCGAACATTCCTCCCCCCTGCTGGTTTACAACCGGAGGGAACCCCCTTAGTAGCTCCAGCTGACCTACGAGTGTACCTTATATAATTCTTATGCTACAGGTGGTATTAATTATCCCCTTCGTAATATGCTCATGGACTTACGCTCTTGACCTATTCATGCACATTCTTCGCCTTACAAGCGCAACTCTCAATCTTGATAAGTAATGTAAGATAATCTTCGTGCTCTTCTAATAAATATTCTTATAAACAGTATTTCTTGTGAAGCCGTGTTATTGTGGGGGTGTTCATCACATATACCTGTGTACTGTATGGCCAGTAGTAATGTACATAACGCAGTAGTGGTTTAATGATACCATACTTATTCAATACAGTCAGGGAATTGTACCCCTCAGTTACAATTGGTCCTTCGAGCCGGATGGTAATTAGCGTAATATTAATATAATATTAATATTGACATGGCCAGCGGTGAACACTCCACAAACGGCTCTCCTAAGCTAGAACGCCCGACGCGCAGACGGCAGCCACCTTCTTACCTAGAGGACTACGCTGCCAGTCTACTACCTAGCTTTATAAAGAAGTT
>NW_028174204.1:0-16487 GCF_963971535.1 Notolepis coatsorum
CGGGGCAACAGGGTTGGCATCGTTTCTCCCTCTCTCCCTCCCTCTCTCCCCCTCTCTCTCTCTCTCTCTCTCTCTCTCTCTCTCTCTCTCTCTCTCTCTCTCTCTCTCTCCTCTCTCTCTCTCTCTCTCTTTCTGTTTCTCTCTCCCTCTCTCTCTCCCTCTCCCTCTCCCTCTCTCCCTCTCTCTCTCTCTCTCTTTCTCTCTCTCTCCCTCTCTTTCTCTCCCTCTCCCTCTCTCTCTCTCTCTCTCTCCCTCTCTCTCCCTCTCTCTCCCCCTCTCTCTCTCTCTCCTCTTTCTCTCTCCCTCTCTCTCCCTCTCTCTCCCTCTCTCTCTCCCTCTCCTTCTCTCTCCCTCTCTCTCTCCCTCCCTATCTCTCTCTCTCTCTCTCTCTCTCTCTCTCTCTCTCTCTCCCTCCTTCACTACGAGTGGTTGACTCTGTTTGTTCTCTCGCCCCGCCAGACCTTCTATCTATCTAGTTAAACGACTCGGAGGAGCCAAGGATTTGTCACGAGGTGCGTGAAGAAGATGGAGCTCGGTCGCCTCAAAATGGACAATTAATATCCTGTCGGCCGACCGTTGAAACAGATGACAATGTGACGAGGTTCTGATAACGTGGCTGTGAGACGGGAGACGGTTCTGTAGAGTTGCACAGAGGAGGGGGAAGAAAACGAAACATTTCAGTCGTAATTGTAACACAACTGTTCAAATGATATAACGATATAAATGTTTTGAATTACGTTGACTTTAAAGTGAAGGGTCCGATCCGTGATCCAAACGACGATGGTCCTGTCGTGTCTAAACGCGGCGGTGTATTTAATGTATCGGTTTAAAACATTGACGTAAAGAAATAAATATGTCTTTTGGCTTCCTATGAGGTGTAAAGGTGTTAAAGAATGTATGCATGTGGAATAACAAATGAAAGAAAAGAAAGAAAGAAAGAAAGAAAGAAAGAAAGAAAGAAAGAAAGAAAGAAAGAAGAAGAAAGAAAGAAAGAAAGAAAGAAAGAAAGAAAGAAAGAAAGAAAGAAAGAAAGAAAGAAAGAAAGAAAGAAAGAAAGAAAGACATAAAGACATAAAGATGAGAAACAAAAGAAAGACAGAACGATAAGAAAGAAAAGAAAGACACAGATAAGAAAGAAAGAAAGAAAGAAAGAAAGAAAGAAAGAAAGAAAGAAAGAAAGAAAGAAAGAAAGAAAGAAAGAAAGAAAGAAAGAAAGAAAGAAAGACAGAAAGATAAGAAACAAAGGAAGAAAGACAGAAAGATAAGAAAGAAAATATAGACAGAAAGATAAGAAAGCAATGAAGAAAGAAAGAAAGATAGGGAAGATAAGAAACAAAGAAGAAAGACAGAAAGATAAGAAAGAAAGACAGAAAGATAAGAAAGAAAGACAGAAAGATAAGAAACAAAGGAAGAAAGATAAGAAAGAAAATATAGACAGAAAGATAAGAAAGAAAGGAAGACAGAAAGATAAGAAAGAAAATAAAGACAGGAAGATAAGAAAGACAGAAAGATAAAAAAAATAAAAGAAAGAGAGAAAGATGAGAAAGAAAAGGAAAAACAGAAAGATAAGAAAGAAACAACAGAACTCGCTTGGCCTAATTATATCTAAGGAACGCATGCAGCCCCCCGACCTCCTCCACCCCTCTCCACCTCCTCTCCCCTCACCCCTCTCCACCACCCCCCCCCCCCACCCACCCCTCTCCACCTCCTCTCCCCACGCCTCTTTTCCCTGCTCCAGAGAGGGAAGGCCGCAGGGCAGATCCTCCGCTACGCTAATCGCTTCTGACTGTTCCCTGGCAACTCAGCCAATCTAACCAGTGTGACGATGCACTCTCTCTCCAAAGTCGTACCCGCGGAACGCTCCCGTGGCCCCGCCCCCGCCCCCGTGCCCGCCCGCCCGCTCCCTGTGTCTGCACGCGTGACACCGAGAGCAGGGGGGGGGTGTGTGTGTGTGTGCGCCTGCTGCTGCCTCGGGGAAGGCTGGAGTATGGCCTCGGGGCTCAGTGGAAAAACAGCCGCCTTAAGACATGAAGAGGAGTCTTCTACGGCTCCCCGCCTCCCTCCCTCTGCTCTTCTTTTTCATCTCCCCCAGTCCTCGTGGCTTTCTGCGGCAAACGCAGACAAACCGGGAATAAAAGAAACAGCACGAACCCGGTGCAAAAGCGTCCAGAGGAGAGAGGGCGTGTCCGTTAAGACGGAGTGTGTGGCGTGGCTAGCAGGGCTGATTGCTGCATCCCTGGCACACAGCCTGTCTTAATGAGCTCAGCGGGGGGGGGGGGGGGGGGGGGGGGCTGATCCATCACCACCGGTGACACCTGGCGGGCTCCGCCCCCTTATTACACATGATGCACGGCTCCTAAATGGAGCTGTCTGGCGCGGGTCCAGAGGGGGGGGGAATCCTCGCCGTGTGGGAAGTTGGTCATCGGGCACGTCTGAATTTGAGTGGAGGATTGTTTTATTGATTTTGTGAGGAGTCGCGCAAAAATGAGAGGGGGCACACATCTGTTTATATCTCCTCACTGTTTAGATTGGAATATTGGAACCGATTCGACTCGAATCGAAGCACTGGATGGTTCTTAGGGTTCCTCAGATTTGTTCTGATCGAGGGAAGTCCGCTTTTTCCTTTGATGCCTCTAACTCATGGAATGTCCTTCAACTCTCTCTGAAATTGGAGGTTCTCCTTCCCTCGGTATGTTTAAAACGTATGATTTCAGACCATTGTGTGACTGACTACCTGTAACTGTTTTAGCTGATCTTTTTAAATTAATTTAAAAGTTTAAAATTTTTACTCTGGTGTTTAATTTTCTGTGATTATTGTTTGTATGTACTGTTTACATTTTGTACAATCGTCCTTTCTGTAAATGAGGGAAACCTCAGAAGCTTACGATTTTAAATAAAGGTTGAAATTAAATGAAATTAAATCTCTCTTTCCTCTCTCTCTCTCGCGCTCTCTCTCTCTTTGACAGTGTGCACGCCCCCCGCCCCCTCTCTCTCTATCTTTATTCACCGGTGTGACATTATAGCCTGCAGTGTCATTGAACTGTGATGTCACCGGCATGCCCGCGCTGCCCGCGACACATTCCATCCCCGGTGTGTCTTTTTCTCTCTCCGCTGGAGACAGGAGGGAGAGGGCGGGCGAAAAAGATGCGACACACATCCTGTCCCTCGCATTCCCCCTCTGAGCGCTGAGGGTGTACTGGAACTTTGCATGTCCCCTCGGTTCCCTTTTGTTATTATTTCGGTCATTGTGATGGACATTTCAAGGCCCCCCCCCCCCTCCCCTCCGCCCCCCACGACCACCTCTCAACCACAACCTACCCAACCCCCGCGAAGAAAACATTCCTAGGATAGCTCAAGCCCTTCAACCGCAGTCACCCACATTCACCCCCGGGGAAGGGGAGGAAGGGGGGGGGGGGTAAGGTATCAAAGAGTGGGGGGGGGGGAGCCCTCTGCATATCACACAGCTTACAACAAGGCAAAACAACCAAAAGACCATACGGTTCACCGGGTCGGGCGCTGCGGCGGAGAGAGAGAGAGAGAGAGAGACGTGACCGAAAACCACTAACCGCTCCAGTAGATGTCAAACTACCTGCGGTCGACCCGGCGGTGGGAGGGACCACGCGGCCCCCTAAGATGAGGTTATGAAGGGGCTTCATCAGGAAAGAGAGCCATGACTAATGTCCATTAGACAATGGAGTAACCCCCCCCCCCACAGTAGCAGGTGCTTTGAAGAGCATTGGTAATCTTCTGCTGCTGCTGCTGACGTAAGCCCCCACGCACCCCCCTTCTTCAAACCCTTCCTATGGTCAAAATGTTTACACTTAGCCACCCGTTGAATGAGAAAAGGCTGGAGACAAGGCAGAGAGGCCCAGGGTGAAGCAGCAGGTAGGAGGCCATGCCACAGATCCTGGACCAGCGGCCCGGCCTCTGATCATTCCGTGGCCTCCTTCTCTGCCTTTGTTTCTCCTAAATAAAGTGCTCTGTCCTTCCATCCCCACGGCGGGGGGTATTCTGCACCCACCCACCCCCATCCTCTATGTGCATTCCCCTCCCAGGTCAAAAGGGCATGGACCTTGGGTTTTTCCCCCGCTGGCTGCTGTTTAAAAAAAGAAGGGGAGAAAAAAAAAGAAAAAAGAAACTAAAGAAAAGTAGTTTTTCAACAGAACAACGTCGACTTTTAAAATGACTATACGTCGAAATGTTCACCGTCACTGAACGTGACTCCGAACCAGAAGAGAGAGAGAGAGTGGAGGGAAAACATGACTAAAGGGACTATAGAGGGAAAATGGTTCTTAGCGTGTTTCTGTCACTTAAGCCCCCGTTCTCTTGTCTTGCAAAGCATCCTCCCATTGTTCTCCCCAATGCCCTGGCCATTGATGCCTGACGGGCGAAGGGTGGAAAGTTGCTTTAAAGTCCATTCTATTTTCGCTAACGGCCACAGGAGAGAAAAACAAAAACAAGCCATAAAACCCTTACAGTCTCCAATTAGCTCATCAGCAAAAACTACATTAACAGGCGACCAGGGCGGGGCCGAAGCCAGGGACAAAAAAGCCACGCCACTAACAATAGTGCTAATCTATCTAGAAACCATAAATTATCATCTCCATTAGTGGTAACTGAATTACGGTCAAAAGGACCGGCCCATGCTCACTGGAATTATGGTGCTTTAACAGACCACATGATGTGTATCTTTACTATCTTTGTTCTTCATCAGTGTAATTAAGGTGGAATGATTAGATGAGATAGGAACACACACACACACACACACACACACCACCTCCCTTCAAAAGAACCCCCAAAAGGCCATGCAGGCAGGCAGGGTCCTCCTTGCCTTTGTAAAAAAAAAACAATAAGGTCACCGACAAGTCAACCTTTGATATGGAGGGGGATGAGGCAGAGCAGTCGGGTCCCTTACCGAGTTCACTGCTGTTGTCCCCGCTCTGGGATACGTGTCCCCCACTGGAGGGTCCCGGGGTGCCCACCGAGGGTGTGGAGTGGGCGTCATCCATGTCTCTCCAGGACGCCGGGTTCTGTTGTGGGGTCGCGGAGAGGTCCCACACACCAGGAGGCAGGAGATAAGGAAATGGGGAAAGAGAGGGAGAGAGGGGGGGGGGAGGGAGGGGGAGAGAGAGAGAGGGGAGGGGGAGAGAGAGAGAGAGGGAGGGGGAGAGGGAAAGAGAGAGAGAGAGAGAGAGGGGGGTGAGAGAGACAGAAAGAGAGAGAGAGGGAAAGAGAGAGAGACAGAGAGAGAGGGAAAGTGAGAGAGATAGAGACAGAGACAGAAAGAGAGAGAGGGGGACAGAAAGAGAGAGAGAGACAGAAAGAGAGAGAGACACAGAGAGAGAGTGGGGGGGGGAGAGAGAGAGAGAGAGACAGAGAGAGAGTGGGGGAAAGAGAGAGAGAGAAAGAAGAGAGAGAGAGAGGGAGAGAGAGAGAGAGAGAGAGAGAGAGAGAGAGAGAGGGGGGGGGAAGCACATTAGATGAGAAACAGTAGATACATTAAAAGCTCCACTCAGCATTTGCCCCCACACAATAATAAAGCCACAAAGAGAAAATAAGAAATCAATCAGTGACGATTCACATTGGAAACACTGCAGAAAAAACAACCGTGGAGGACAACAATCCTTCTACGACAATCACAACGAAGGGAAAAAAAAAAACCCAAGTTACCATTTTCCACCCTGAGAGAGATGCTTCAAAACAGATACAGAATCCCGAGGAGGTGTAAAAAAAAAAACGTCTGTTTAACAGCTATATATAACCGGTCGGTCGGTCGACGGTGGCGGGAGTGAAGCGAGGCCACAAGGAGGTCCAGGAGGAGCAAAGACGTGTGTGTGTGCGAATCCTCCGGTGTCCTGACGGCATCTGTGAGCGCTCCGGGAGGACAGAGCGCCCCTATTTATTGGGCCAAGTCGGTCAAGGCACTCCAAACGGCCATAAGCCCGAGCCAAACAGCAGAGCGCTGCCTCTTCAACCCCTCTTCGCGTCAGCTGTTTGCCGGATGGCAAATGACAAGGATAAGCGCGGCGACAATGCCGCTCAGTGTGAACGAGGCCTCTCAAGCCGCGGTCCTTTTCTCATCCAGGGCACACAGTAATTACAACTTCTCTGTTGTGCCCGGGCCATTCAGAGAGGCGTGCCATGTGTTTCCCTGTTTATCACGTTAATGAGGCTTTTTTATTTTCTAATGCCCCATCTGTTAAGATCCAATTAAAGGTGTACGCCGCCGGTTTTGTCCCCGCAAGATATGAGATATGATGGTAGCTATACGAGACGTGCATAAAGGATCGTTTGTTTATCGCGGTTGTCAAGGTGTTAGGGTTAGGTTAGGTTAGGGTTACACCGACCCTATGCGATGCTTTCCAATCATTTCGTGAATAACCCAAAATGACTAAAGCTGCTCTGTCGGTACATAGTGTGTGTACAGTGGAAATCCATTTTTCCTCTAGGCTGTGGATTCACTAGTGGTGGGGGCTTTCGAGTTCCATTTGACCATAAAGCGGTGAACGAACAAGATAAACAAAATCAAAGCAGCCTTTTTTGTAGTATTTAGAACTCGCGTGCACACAGAAACACTTTCGCTGTGTCTCCAAATCGAGGGGGGGGGTATATATATATAACGATCATAACGGCGAATCAAACAAGACGAGACCACCCAGTCGGGGGCACGATGACAACAATGAAGACACACTACTGCCCCCCCCCCCCCTCCCCTTCTTCACAAACGATAACCAGGTCCTACAGGCGTTGGTTAACATTGATGTAGGTGACACAGTTTTGCATGTCGGTGAAGGCAGAGGAGTGGAGTGGAATCCATTATGCAGTATTATAGATGCAGGAGAACTTCCTCTCACAAGGGGGACTGACTGACTGCCAGGAGGATGTCGTATTAGCTGCTGAGGTAACGGGGGGGGGGGGGGGGGGCTCTCACGCAAAGTATGTTTTGGAACTGCGTGGGGAAATAATGAGCAGAACCGTGTTGTGGGACGGGCGGCTCAAGCGTCGAAGGGGAACTCCTGACAACCTATAGAGTCATTAACATTTTTTTTTTTTTTTTTTTTTTTTTTTAAATAAGCCACCTTTGTTTTGATGGATGTGATGATAAACTTAAAGGGCCACAGCTGTTTACTGTTCAAAAAGCTAAGAAGGGGATTAAAAGGAGGTGGATTTCTATTATTGGGGTTAACTTGTGGAACAATGCTGATATATAAAGTTATAAGAATGAGTCATTCGCTTTTGGTTTTTAAGAAAATGGTTTGTAAAGCTATTTTTGGAAAACTACAAAAGGTGAATACCGGTAATACTTTATTTTTTTGTTAATTTCTTTTAGGATACTGTTTTGGAGTCTAAATTGTGTTAAGAATATATAGGACAGGCATGTATAAGCATTATGCTTCGGTCTCTACCTTTTCAGTCACTGTAAAAATCAAATATTGTAAAATGATTGTGCATAATTGTATTGTGTGAGCTGATGACTGAATACAACGACTATACTTCAACCAACAAAACAACGCTGACGTATCTTGCACATAGTAATCTCACACACATCCAAAAACTCAGTTTTTTGACGGTTATCGAGAGTAAAATGAGAACGTGAACGTGACCACCAGTGATGTCATAGATCGGGGGGGACATTGAATCCTTCTGTTAATTACAGCACCGTAGTAGATGAAAAAACAGCAATATCTTGTCTTACAAGGGACCTGCTGCCTTTTCATTGAGCTGCGATTAACACAAGTCTGCGCTCTATACGTTAGACTGCTCCTGCCGCCTTGTTTACGGCCTTGTAGATGAAGTGGGAGGCAGCGATTAGGGAGAGTGTAAAGGACACACAGCAGCCGAGACCCTCCCTCCTCGCTGAGAGTAATAATCCTGTTCACGTATATACAGTCAAACACCACGCTTTGGAGCCTTTCAAATATGCACCGGAGAATCCAAAGACCAAACACAACCCCCCCGCTGTTACACGCTGTGACAGACCTTCATCACCACCACCACCATCATCATCATCATCATCATCATCATCATCATCCTCATCCTCATCTCCACCCCGTTTTCTCTCAACGTGAAGAGATACGGCCGGTCGTTGATTCAAACGACCCGCCATCGCTTCTCTGTGTACGATTTAAAGGTGACGTATATATACGACAAAGATGAGAAAAGGGGCCAGTCTTTTGATTATTCTCAACAAAGAAGTCTCTCGTCCCCTTTGGAACTTTCCTCTGAAGGACAAACACAGCGCCCCCGGCAGAGCAGCTCGTTGAACTGCAGACGACATAGTAATCAGCCCTACAGGCAACAACACTAAAAACACAAGCCATGAATCAGTAATGAGACTTTCACTCAAATGCACTAAAAAAAAATTATAAACTTTTTACAGCAATAATGCTGATCGATTCGCTTTGGTAACAGTAAAAGTGCTCGATACAAAAGGCAACTCTGATAAAAAACCTATTTGAAATTCTGCAGACCCACCTAATGAATTAGTATAGTTTGGCACAGACCGTAAACTATACCGCATTGATTTTGATTCTCTCGTGATTCTCTTGGAAATTGGACAGTGACCTGACTGAGGAATACAGAGTGTAGTGTGAATAGTGACACACACACACACACACACACACACACACACACACACACACACACACACACACACACACACACACACACACACACACACACACACACACACACACACACACACACACACACACACACACACACACACACACACACACACACACACACACACACACACAGGTATTATGGTTCCCCATCACATCACACACCTGAGCAGCTGCTGGGCCAAACGCTGCAGCCTATGTCAATGTTGTTACATTGAGAAGAGCACAATGGCCGTGTTGACTGACAGCCCGAGAGGCGGGTTGTATCGTGTTGTTGACTGACAGCCCCGAGAGGCGGGTTGTTGTATCTTGGTTCTATCTTAACGCCTGCTGGTCCTCATTGCAGTTGATCTAAAGATTTTACATTCAAGTTGTCACTGTGTAGCTGCATGCTTTTCACAGCTGTTGGCTTCGACTGGTGATGAGGTCAAATATGATGGTTCTGTGTGAGCTTTTTAAAACATATACAGTGTATATTTGATTTTGCATGGGACAATTCAACCAAAATAAAATACATTAGGACAACCGCTATTATTAATATTATTATTAGTAGTACACAGTAAATTTCACAGAGTAAATTTTCCTCAAACTGAGTTTGAGTAAAATGTACTCAGTTTGAGTAAGATTACTCAGTTTGAGTAAGATTACTCAGTTTGAGTAAAATGTACTCAGTTTGAGTAAGATTACTCAGTTTGAGTCAAATGTACTCAATTTGAGTAAGATTACTCAGTTTGAGTAAAATGTACTCAGTTTGAGTAAGATTACTCAGTTTGAGTCAAATGTACTCAGTTTGAGTAAGATTACTCAGTTTGAGTAAAATTTACTGGTTTGAGTAAAATTTACTATGCGAAATTTACTGTGGTAACCACAACAACAATACTACTAATAATAATAATAATAATTATTATTATTATAAAGATATTGTTTATATATAATTTCTTTGAGTGTTGTGATGCCCTTTGCACTGCAGAATAATTTGGATGGGCTTATGCTTTATGGAAATAAAATACAATTTAGATATATACATTCCCGCTGCAGGATTGTGTGTGTGTGTGTGTGTGTGTGTGTGTGTGTGTGTGTGTGTGTGTGTGTGTGTGTGTGTGTGTGTGTGTAGGTGTGTGTGTGTGTGTGTGCGCGCGTGCGTGCGTGCGTGCGTGTGTGTGTGTGTGTGTGTGTGTGTTAATCTGCATGACAAATAAAGACTTTCTTCTTCAAGATCTGCAGCAAGCAATAATATACTCACGTGATCTGCGAGGTTCGTGGAGGAGCCCGACATGTCGTCGAAGTCTGTCTTGCAGCCGTCCCGCTCGTCGATGACCAGGTCGATGGGCATCTTGCCTTTTAAACAGCTAATGTACCGGTGGCAGAAGTTGTCGCAGAGCTCGTGCACCTGCAAAAATATATATATTTTTATTTTATTTTATTGCAAGTAGTGTTTGTAACTATATATATAAACTAACACGTGAATTGTTTGATGATTTAGAATTTATACTATTTGAATGGAATGGACAGTTGGAGACAACTGGAAATGGCCAGATGAGTTATTATAGAACACAGTCGCTTACCTTTTCTAATTCCAAGAGATGAAATCTTAGAACTTGAATAGCTTGGATCATCTGCGAGGGGAGGACATTTTTCAAAAATGTATGTATTATTTAAAATGCCACTGGTGAGGGATTTTTATCTATAGTCTAAACCAACATGCTTTAATTTACCAATCAAGAGAAACGCATCCACTGATAACGAGTGTGTTATAGGCTATACTGTTATGATACCAACATGATTTTAATCATTTTCTTTTCATATTTAATAAATAAATAGATGGCTTTTATAGTCCCGGTTTTTTTCGGAAGGGGGTGAATCTGGCGACACTGATTGATTGATTGATTGAAAACTGTATTAACAGATTGCAGAATGGGTACAATACAGTACGGCTCAATACACACAATTGTTAAGGGGATGCAGACCAGAGAAAGACTTTCGTCTTGTTTATATCAGGGTCCCCCATTTCTATGATGCCATTATGCCGGCCCAAAAGAGTTTGACGTGACAACCAACCAAGAAGAATATAACGCACGCAGGTGTGTTTGCAAAAACATTTAAACACAAAGAAAGACTCACCAAGTTATCCAACTCTGGATTTGAAGAAAATAAAGGTTTCTCTGCACGTATCTATAAAGAGAAGAAGAAAAAAATCGGACATTATAATGACACGCGGTCAATAAAATGTAAAATTCATACATGAATGATGGATGGGGGTATTATCACAATAATAGTCATATTATTAGGCGGCCTGTCTCTACCTGTTTCGCGAACACGGCGATGTCCTCGTTGAAGGAGTCGGAGCTGCACACGTCGCCCCCCGCCACGCCGGGCTCCCGGGGCGTGCACGTGGCCAGCTCGCACTTCTCGAACACGAGGGCGAGCAGCGGGAACAGCGGGTGGCTGCGAGCAACACACGGGACGACGAGGTTAGTTAGGCCCAGAGTCACACCTTACCTTCACCGGCGTGGTGGTGTCAGTAGATATATATAACATTGCGTTATTTGATGAAATATAATATGACCCTTTATTGGCTGTTATATAGTTCATGGACATTGAGAAAGACAAGACGTGCAGTACTTAGCTCTGTATGATAGCATGTACTCTATAATGCTGTATATATGTATTCTCATATTTATACCTGCACATATAGTCCCTTATCTATATCTGTACTCTTACTAGTTACACTGCTGTCCATATACTGTCTCTATTTATATATACACCTTAGCACTGCACATTTGTACACAGTACATTTCACTGAGTACATTTTACTCAAACTGAGTACAGTACAATGGACTCAGTTTGAGTAAAATTTACTCTGTGAAATTGACTGTGTATATTCTAGTTTAACCACCTGTACATTGTATATTGCTGTTGCACTTTACCGTTACATTAGCAAACTTCTTTTCATTGTACTACCTGTGCTGTATAGCCTGTATATGATGACATACATTTGAATATACTCTATAATCTCACACACACACACCTAATTAATTAACGTTTTCCCCTCAAAACGAACCCCATGATGCAAGGCGACACCACGTTTTCTTTGCACGCGTTTCATTAGAAGTCTATATATTGTGTACAACAATGTCTATATTATTAACCCTTTCACTACTGCCACACTATACAGAAGGTAAACTCTTTACTATCACACTATACCGACGGGTAACCGTCGGTATAGTGTGATAGTAAAGGGTTAACCTTCTGTAGCGTGGCAGTATAGTGAAAAGGGTTAACCTGCTGTTGTGTGGCAGCAGTGAAAGGGTTAACCTTCTGTGTATATTGTCGCAGTGAAAGGGTTAACCTTCTGTGTATATTGTCGCAGTGAAAGGGTTAACCTTCTGTGTATATTGTCGCAGTGAAAGGGTTAACCTTCTGTGTATATTGTCGCAGTGAAAGGGTGCAGGTTAACCATTTGGTCGTGCAGGCGGCGGCAGTGAAAGGGTTAATTAATAAAGCACCAGTTTATACCCGTAGATCTGGTCCTTGTCTCTCTTCAGCGCGTCGTTGACCGCGCTGCCCACCATGCCGCCGGGCATGATGCCGTGCGCGCCCGCGTGCGCGCCGTAGTGCTGGGCGCCGGGGTGTGGCGGCGCGCCGTGCCCGCCGTGGTTCAGGTGGTGGACCTGGGGCAGCGGCCGGGGCGCGTGCGGGTCCCCGCCGTGGTACATGGACGTGATGGGCACCCCGACGCCATCCATCCCCCCGTAATGGGCGAGCTCGTCATACTGTGTGTGTCATCGGGGAGGAGAGGGTTTAATAAGTTTAATAAGCAGATATAAATGACAGATATATACAGACGCGTGGCTGAATGAATGAAAACTTTATTTAACAGATTAGCAGAATGGGTACAATACAGCTCAATACACACAATTGTTAAGGGGATGCAGACCAGAGAAAGACTTCCGTCTTGTTTACATCAGGGTCCCCCATTTTTATATATATGTGTGTTGGCTGAAGTGCATTAGCCAGATATAGAATATAATAGAATAGAAGTGATGATTTATTAATAATCCCGAGGGGAAATTCAGCACACACACACACACACACTACACACTACACACAGATCGCTCACAATAAACATTATATAGTCAAACATCTAAAATAAGAATATACGCATTATGCGTGGGAGGGAATGTGTAAAAGCTATAGGTTGGACTGTCAAACGCGGGTCGTAAAGCGTGAGAGAGGCATGCGGTCCTTCCAGTCCGGTTGGTCCATTCAAAACATCCCACATGGAGGGGAATTGGGAAACAAACCAAAATGCTACAACAAATGAAACTATAATTATTAAACTCACCCTTTGCGCCATCGCCGCGCGCAATTCCAACGTGGCAGCAATAATAATAATAGAAGTTATAGAGTAGTAGGTCTCGATCAACAGCGGAGGCTTGTTGTTGTGTTGCTTGATCGCTCACTTTTTTTTACATCCAAACTGCGATGATAATAATAATTATAATCCGCGGTTCGGTCGCAGCATGATCATCCACGACGACGGAGCCAAACGCGTTTCACTCAACAACGAGATAGCAGCAGCGACTGGAGGAATAATAATCGACGGAGAAGAAATCATCCAAAAATAGATAAGAAGAAGAACCACCATCAGTCCTCTGATCGCGTTCCAATAATCAGGGGCATCGATGATCGACACCACGACGTGCTGTCTGTCTGTCTGTCACCCTGTCAGCGGGGACACTGTCTTCTGTCTTCTTCTGCAGAGATGAGAGTAGTTCCGTCTCGGCTTCTTCTTCTCTCCCAAATAATCACTTGTTCCTCTCTCTCTCCACGCGCGGGATTATGCAATAATAAGAATTATTTACAAAAACAATACCCGCCGCGACTAATAATACTTTGATACGTCAGTGTCCATTACTTTCTCGCTCCTCGCTCCTCCGTCGACTCGACCCTGTGCGTGTGAGCAGGTTGTGCGTAATGCGCGCTTCTTCCACCGCGGACTGGTCTGGGAGACGCTGCGAGGAGGAGGGGGAGGAGGAGGGGGAGGAGGAGGGAGGCGGGGGGGGGGGGAGGAGGAGGGGGGGGAGGAGGCCCCCCCCCCACGAGGGGGGCTTCTGAGCGACGGCTGTGGTTGGACGAGGCGGTCGGTGACGTGTGAAGGAGCTGTCAGATCTCGTCGGCTTGGCTGTGAGAGAATATTATATACCTTTCCATCCCATCATCATCATCCCATCATCATCATCATCATCATCATCATCATCATCATCATCATCATCATCATCATCATCATCATCATCATGCCATCCCGTGTAATAATAATAAGCGATAAAAACACACGTTTTTTTTGGCAATGCCCATGTTTTTTTTAACCATGCATATACACATTATGGCTGCAAGTTCAAGTTTCAAGTTTATTTTTTATTTGTCACTATATATTAAGGTGCATTATATACAGTGAAATGCTTGGTTCTGCATGAGATTGTGCTTCACATACAGTGAAAAGAATAAAGACCAAACACTATACAAAATATACAATAAAGTACAAACTAAAGTCAACTATAAATGAAGTACAACGTCAGTTTAAGCGTGCACATGTTTTTGATAGAATAGATATTTATTTACACAAACAAAATGTATTTCATCTTTTATATGACTTATATTGCTGCACATATTGTGTCACCTCTATTATAGGCCTATACTGAAAGCATTATTATTATTATTATTATTATTATTATTATTATTATTATTATTATTATTATTATTATTATTATTATTATTATTATTATTATTATTATTATTATTATTATTATTATTATTGTCATTATTATTAGTATTATTATTTTAGGAAGACTTCGCGTGACGCTCGAAGCACAACATGCATTCATTTTCAATAACTCTCCAAGTTGAATTTATGTCCAACGGCCAAGACGGATCGTGACGCATGCACGCGCGTGTCACCATGGGACCGTGGCATATATCTATTATGACATATCCTTTGTCACCATAACCTATACCTTTTATTTACCCTTTAGTTTTTAACGTTTAGACTTTAGAGACCCCGAGGCTTTAGCGCGGGCAACCTTTGAGCAAACCGGTCCTGCATAACAACAGTAATTTAAAGTTATTATTATTTATTTTTATATATAGGCCTACAGCAACATAATACTGTTGCAGCAGTGGATGATGTCTGAACTCATGGGCGCACTTCATGCACTCCAAGTCCTGTCAGGGCCATGTCTTACTGTCCTCTAAGACTGGACCCCCCCCCCCCCCCCCCATGCATCAAGTGGACCCAACCTTATTTCCAGCATCAGCTCGAGGCACTTCGAGTTTTTAGCTATAAATAAAATTCCTTTACACAATTAGCCTAATATATTACAATTTAAAGGAAGTGAACCTTATACCCCGAACTCAAAATGTAATGTCCATAAAACGAGGCCATTAGTAAGTGTATCACGTCAAGTAACACTTGCCCTCTCACTCAGATTGTTTATGTTATAGGACTATACTTATACGTTGTAAAAGTAAATATTATAAATGTAGTCATGAAGTCAAGTAAGCCTACAGGTATTGACATTAGTGGTTTTATTTTCTTATTATTAATTTACTTCGGTGTATATGCAGATGTCAGATCTTGACATTAGGGGGGGAAGCACTTTTCTTTCCCTAAAAAAAGAGACATCTTGTAAACAAATAAATAATGGAAAAGATCCGCTAGCAAGTTATAACCTCGCGACACAACCTCCTTGTGACAATATGTTTTCTAAAACTCCAATAAAACCTTAATCATGATGTTATATTGTTTTAAATGTCTACAGTTATTCGAAGACTTTAATTGTAGGTGATTTGACGACATTTGCATTCTGTTTCTATCGACATTCTATCAGTATAATATCAGTCACACTTTCACAACATAACTATTTAGGCTACTAAATGACGTGCAGATGATGATAGGTGTTTTGCGTGTGGTATATAGATTGGTTTGGTTTGAATTACACATTTGCATACTTTCTCAGGTTAAGAAAACGCATTAAAATGACAATACAATAAAAATAGTCCACTAGGCTATGTTGAGTAATAGTTTTTAACCTATTATATTTAGTCATAACTTCCTAGAAGTTCATATACCATACAGTCTACCCATATATAACACTGTATCATAGCATGTACAAATGTGCTGTATAAACGGTGCATGTACATTATATATGACATTTTACCGCATATATTAATCCATATCTATCTGAATACCTGCATATAATTCTTCTATATACCTATACACCTGCATATAACTCTAAATAAATATATATATATATATATATATATATATATATATATATATATATATATATATATATATATATATATTCTTACTGTGTATATCCACATCTGTCTGTACATACCTGCATATAATACCTTTTGCATATATCTGTATATCTGTACATATCCCTTACTCTTTGCTGCTGGCAAGTATGACTTACTACCATAGTGTCTTTATATGCCTGTACATATTAATACTACAACTCTGTACACATCTGATAAGCAGTACACTCAGTAGTACTAATTTATATTTTATACCCAGTTTAATCACATACATTGTATATTATATTGCACTTTACTGTTACATTTAAACTTATTTTTGTTGTACTGTGTACTTGTGCTGTATAATGACAATACATTTGAATCTAATCTAATCTAATCTAATCTAATCTAATCTAATCTAATCTAATCTACGATGTCCTGTGGACAACAAGCCACTAAAAGCAACCTCTGAGCTTATCTTTCATATTGGTCGTGCTGATATATCACACGCACAAACACAGATTGGATTTTTAACATGTTTTGCATGACATAACACACAGAGTC
>NW_028174203.1:0-13737 GCF_963971535.1 Notolepis coatsorum
ACAGGACTGCTGATGAGAAAAGGCACGGGGTTTCAACCCCCCACCACCCCCCCCCCCTCTTCTCATTCTCGCTCTCTTTCTCCCTCTCATTCCATCCCCCCGAGTGAATTGGAAAAAACTCGGCAACAGCACAATTCCTCGCCGCAAAAAACAAAGCGCATCTCACACAGAGTGAAAACAACAGACAACAACACTATGTGAAAGCGCCTCGCGGCAAGCGAAGAGACAATTAAAAGACTGGGAGAAGCAGCCACACGGCCGGCCGGCGGCGGAAAGTAAAACACATAGAGATGGGAACATGTGGAGGGAGTAACTTCACTCGGTTCGCCCTGCCGAGACCCAGAACTGAAGCCTTAAAGAGGACATGTACTATAAATGTCATTTTTCAGTCTCTAGCATTGTATTATAGTATAGTTAGTTAGTATCAATGTGTTTTAGTGTCTAAATACCATATTGGCGGATTGCTCTGATTCAGCTCAGATCATTTCCTGCTCCAGTAAATTAGTCCATCCTGATTTGAAGGCCTGCATGACGTTACTCAGGCTATGGGTAGAAGACAGTGATGTGATTGGCTCTGTGGTTGTAGCTAATGCCCGCCCACAATCTACCTAGACTAGACAGCGAGTGGAAAACCACTTCCTCATACTGCGAGGCAGAGTGAAACCCAACACCTCTGCATACACTGGAGGGAGAGAGAGAGAGAGAGAGAGAGATAAAGAGGGAGAGAGAGAGGGAGAGATAGGGAGAGACAGAGAGAGAGAGGGAGACAGAGAGAGAGAGGGAGGGAGCACTTGGGGGGGGGGGGGGGGGGGGGGACCTGCCGTGCCACACGGGAGAGGGGAGGAAGGGTAGTGCTAGGAATAGCAGTACATGTCCCCTTTAAAAAAACTGTATTGTACAGGGCAATGTCCTACTGGAATAGACTTCCACAGTATTTGGTTTCAATAACCAGTAAGGTGGGATTCAAGAGGAGACAAAGAGGGGCTGTGATGCAGAAAGAGATGGATTTTGGTTGGGTCTAATCTGTGTCTAATGATGAATGGGTTCTTGTGTTGGGTTATGTGTCGATTTGGAATGTCTTTGTCTGGTGGTTATGAGGAGTATTCGTGTGTGGAACGTCGTGCTGTTTTTGAGCACGTTTTAGTTTTCTCTGAGACGTCTCCGTCTGTTGTTTTATTGATATTTGTTGTTTTATTGATATTTGATTTGTTCAATATGTTTGTATATTTGTTATTGTTCTATATTTGTTTGTATGTCTGATTTTGATTTGTTTAATGTTCTATATTTGGTTGTATATTTTATTGGTGTGTTATTGGTATTTGTTTTGTTTTTATGTTGTTTTATTGATTACTCTCGTTTGATTTTGTATCCAGACCCCAGGAAGAATAGTCGCTGCTGAGGCAGTGACTAATGGGGATCTGAAATAAAGAAATAAAGAAATAAAATAATAACTCCTGGAGCAGGGGCTGGCCGGGGCTGCAGCTCCCTATAGGTGCACTTCTCGTCCACCTCACAGCGCAAACACACCAGTTGCGCATGCATGCACTCGCGGGTTCCGTGCGAGAACAGCGCGCGTGGCCTGGCACACCGAGTCCGACTTCAGAGCGGGCGAAAGCACACGGAGGAAGGCACATTTACATTGGAACAGCTGTAAATGCCTAGTCTATATGCGAAGTCAGTCCCTGTTTGAAGATTTATTTTAAGATGTACAGCTCCAGTGTTCTATTGTCCATTTTGCATGTATGGTAACACGTTATATAATTAATTAGAATGTTAGAATTCATTTTCGAATGATGATCAGTGTGACTGTACTCCTTTTTTTTTTATCCACTTTTTCTCCCATTTTCTATATTTTCTCCCATCCCAATTTCGTATCATCCAATTCAACCCTCCCCTGTCACGAACGCTGTTTCTTGCCTCCCACAAGCCGGCTGCAATGTGGACTAAGTCATACATAGCACGAGTCCCCTCCGGTACTTGAGGTAACAGCAGTCGCATCTTTTCACCTGCGCAGCTCGATCTCTCAGTGGCGAGGAGTAACGCGTGGGAGGCTCATGCTGCCCCCGACACTTCCTGATTCTACTGCGCAGGCGCACCAACCGACCTGTGGGAGTCGCTGTCCACAACGCCCGATCCCCACCCTTCAGTTTCCCACCCCCTAATACGGCCAATGTGTATTAGTACGGACGACCAGCTAAACTGAAAGCAATGTGGAGCGCTGGGCTCGAACAGGCAAGCCCAGCGTCTCCAGATTTCGTGGTGAGCGCCTTGCCCACTACGCCACGTAGCCGCCCAGTGTGACTGTACTCCTGAAAAAGTATAGTAACATGGTTTATTTGTATTGGGAAAGACAAAGACACATTAGCTGGTTGAACAACATCTATATGTGTGGTAATCAGTGATGCCGGTAACGCGTTACTAAGTAACGCGTTATTGTAATCTGATTACTTTCCCCCGAAAATAGTAATCTAACACGTTAATCTTTAAAAGCCAGTAATCTGATTGCAGTTACTTGTCCAAGTGGCTGTGCGTTACTATTTCGTTTCTATCTCATCATAAATTCATAATGCAGGCGGAATGCAGTATTTTATTTCGTTTTCGACAGTCAAAAATACATGTTGAGCTGTTTTTCTTATTTTGGAGTGACGTAGTGTGGCAGTGAAAGGGTTACACAAGAATGTGTCCCGCGGCGTGACTGGACACTCTGTCTGTGAGTGACTCTGCTTTGGTACAATCACATTCCATCCACAGTCTGCGAATCAGAGGCAGAGTAGGGCGGGTCTTCACAGTACGTCATGTGACATATGCGCCAATCGTGTGACAGCAGGGCTCCGTTGCATTCGTCTGAGAATTCCACCCCAAAACGCTTGTCTAAACGCAAAATTAAAAGTGAAACCGCGGTTTCTGTTCAGACTTCGAATGAATGAATGAATGAATGAATGAATGAATGAATGAAAACTTTATTTAACAGATTGCAGAATGGGTACAATACAGTACGGCTCAATACATACAATTGTTAAGGGGATGCAGACCTGAGAAAGACGTTTGTCTTGTTTCCATCAGGGTCCCCCATTTTCAATTCATAGACATTTATGACTTCCACCCCAAAACGCTCGTCTATGCATATGCGGAGGAAACAAAATACTGTCTACCGCTAAAAACAGCACATCCAATTGCATTGAAAGCATCTGGAATCACAACACTAGCCGACGCTTCGATTAGGTACAGGAGGACTCGGAGGCCAGCCAAACAGCAAAAGAGAGAGATTGTTTCTTTCCCTTTTGATTAATGTATATTTGATGGTGGCAGAGCAAAAGCTCTTATTTGCCAGATTTACAGTTAATTTACATGTTAAAGAGAGACTGATTGTATGTTTATAGAGAGACATTTATAAAAACAATTTAATAGTTACAGTTGATATAATTGAATAGTTCAGCCTGCATTTGTTAGATGTGAATGGATACACTGGTTTTGTAAAACCACTGGCTGGCTGCTCTAATGCTGTGAGCATCATAGACTGTTGCTTTACCATACTTGATGGTACAGAAGCTGAAGCACTAGTTTAACAATTTACGTTATGTGCAGAGAAACAAGTTAAAAACAATTTATGCACTTTCAATAAAGCGTTTAAAAAAACTGTTGGGGGAACGACGACGACTTCGTAACCTAGTTACTTTCAAAGTAACTAAGTTACTCTGATAATCAAGTAATCAGTAAAGTAACTTGGATTACTTTTTAAAGGAGTAATCAGTAATCAGTAATCGGATAACTTTTACAAGTAATCTGTGGCATCACTGGTGGTAATAATGCAGATATTGAGTGTATTTCTGTGAAAATGCACGTGGCGCCGCACGCCTCTGAATCCAACCAAAAGCAGAAACGATCGCTTCCAGGCCGCGAGTCGCGTGCCCGCTTACGGCCGGTGGGCACAGCTATGTCCATTAACATGGGAGCGAAAGTGAAGTGCTGGTCGCCCACCCGCCCGCCCACCCGCCTTCGCACGCGACTGGTGTGCGTGCGCATCGAGGGGGCAAAAAGGAACGTAATCCTGGTCAGAACAACGGGGGTCAGACTACAATATATTTGCATTTGTTAGCCATGCTAGTGATCTAAACAATCATTCCAGGCCAAAGCTAGATATGTAAAAGGTGAACGACTCACACACTCACAGCCATGCTGATTTGGCAAAAATTACATCCAGCTGTTTTCGTTTGAAACTACTTTTAGTCAGGGGAGTGTCATGGTTTCTCCATTGAGCCCCGTTGTACTTTTTTGGCGCAGCAGCTCGGGCAGGTAGAGGGCAACTCAGTCACATGACTCAGTTGGTATTGCTGATTGGCTGGAACACGGTATGTTTATAAACAAGAAACATGTCTTGCTCTAACAATTTGCTTATTTGCCATCTACCCCGGAGTTAGACAAGCAGGTAACTAGGGTGACCATATTTAGATTTCCAAAAAAGAGGACATGCTGGCCCCAGCCTCGAGATACATAATGATTAGGGATGTCCGATATTATCGGCCTACCGATATTATCGGCCGATATTGGCATAAAAATGTGATATCGGAAAATATCGTTTTTTTTAATTTTATTAAACCTTTATTTACCCAGGCAAGCAAGTAAGAACAAATTATAATTTTATTTATTGTCAAAGT
Source organism: Notolepis coatsorum (assembly GCF_963971535.1). NCBI lineage: Eukaryota > Metazoa > Chordata > Actinopteri > Aulopiformes > Paralepididae > Notolepis > Notolepis coatsorum. The sequence goes on from NW_028174203.1 coordinate 4,656, forward strand.
ATGCATAATGTTGTGTTAATTACACGACAAGAGATCTGTAATGTTAATTACCTGAAATTATTCCGTTTTTTGGCGGGGGAAACCCTGCATATATCGGTATCGGTTGATATCGGTATCGGAAATTAAGAGTTGGACAATATTGGTATATCGGTATCGGTAAAAAAGCCAACATCGAACATCCCTAATAATGATACTCAAAAGTTTACTCAAATATGCCTTATTGTTATACTATATTTAAAGTATGCCTCCTCTGTATGGTTAGAACATTTTTATTTATTTATATTATTTTATATAACACAATAATATCTCTCTATAACCAAAGACACACCAAACCAAAGTTAAATCAAACCAAAAACATTTTGAGGCTCCAGTAGCAGTATGAAATGCAAACGCGTTTACAGCATCCTCTGTTTTCCTGGGTCTAACAAAGAATTCTGTCAACTTTGCAGACAAACTCTCACCTTGCACAGCTTTAAAAAAAAAAGTTGTTCTGTGTACTGCGTCGGCGTCATGCCCGTGCGCGGAATGCACACAAATCACAGCACTTTGCGAGTGCCTAGCGGCTCGGGGATGCATTTTTCGCCAAACCTCTAACATACCGTTCGAAAGATCTATTTGTTGCCTTTTGAATGCCACCTCACTCGACCAATTCCGTGCCTCGGTTCTCGAGTTACATGACGATATGTCAGGCGAGCGTCTTTTTACGCACCGCAGGTCTTTGAAACCCGGACATTTTCATGAATTTATAAAAAATAAAACAGACGCCCCGGACAAGGTGTGAAAAGAGGACATGTCCGGGCAAAAGAGGACGCTTGGTCACCCTAGATATACCCTTTTCTTCTCTGTGCATGCAGTAGGAGTAGGAAGACCTGCACCGTTAGCCTAGCTTAGCGCCATTCACTGGAAGTAGGTTAGTCCAGCTAGCCTAGTTCCCAACAGTCACGAAATACACTCCAAAACTTTCCTGTAAACCTGTTGTGACCAGTGTATGTGGAGAAATAAAAAGAAAATGTTATTGGACATTTTTTATTTCTAAGCAGATACAAAACTATGTGCTAACTATCTGATGATATCCACTTCACTCAATGAAAGCGCGTTTCCTGGTAAACAGAGCTTTTTTATTTTTATTTTTTTTTGATGATGATGAATAGTTTTATTTTCGGTCTTTGTTTACAGATAAATCAAAAACACACACGTGTGGACTTTCAAAAGGAAAAGAAAAAAAGAAAGAAATCACAAATGTACATATTCAAAGTAAGCTCACACACAAAATCCAAACTCAATGACTTATTTTTGCCTATCCTTTACAATTCTTAAAAACTAAATATACTTTAATATAAGAAAAAAAAACTTTAAATATGCTGCAAGATATACTTTTTTTTCTTTTTCTTTAAGAGAAAAAAAATAGAAAAAAATGCTTGATGTTTTACTCAAAACTGTAAAAAAGAAAGAAAAACTGTACTGAATTATTTTATCCTTCAGGGCCTTTTTAAATCTCCTCTTTTCAGGTGATGCGTGAAATCACTGCGGACTAACCTACTTCCAGTGAATGGTGCTAAGCTAGGCTAACAGTGCACGTCTTCCTACTCCTAATGCGTGCGCAGAGAAGAAAAGGGTATATATCTGCTTGTCTAACTCCGGGCTAGATGGCAAATAAGCGAATTTCCCCAAAAGTTGTGATGTTCCTTTTTCTTCTCCATAAAAAAAACAGCGACCACAACAACAACAACAAAACACAGTTCACCCTGTACCTCAGCATGGCAGCTTGGAAGACTCCAGAGTAATAGCCTGTCATTGCTTGAAAGATGAGTTAGTTGTGGACATTTCACGGATAAAAAGTAAACCAATGAATGATGGGGGTTTCAGAGTGACGGGAGGCAGGCGTGCTCTGGTCACACAAGCTTCACTCAGAGTCCTGGGCTTCCAGAGGTGTGGCTGTCTGTGTCTGTGTGTGTCTGTGTCTGTGTGTGTGTGTGTGTGTGTTATCCGAGTGTCTGTGTTCTCTGCGTGTGTTTGTGTGTTCTCTGTCTGTGTGTGTGTTTGTGTTTTTTGTGCATGTGTGTGTGTTCTGTGTGTGTGTGTGTGTGTGTGTGTGAGTCTTTCTGTGTGTTTTCTACATGTGTGTGTTCTGTGTGTGTTTGTGTGAGTGATTTCTGCACGTGTGTGTTCTCCGTCTGTCTGTCTGTCTGTCTGTCTGTCTGTCTGTCTGTCTGTCTGTCTGTCTGTCTGTCTGTCTGTCTGTCTGTCTGTCTGTCTGTCTGTCTGTCTGTCTGTCTGTCTGTCTGTCTGTCTGTCTGTCTGTCTGTCTGTCTGTCTGTCTGTCTGTCTGTCTGTCTGTGTGTGTGTGTGTGTGTGTGTGTGTGTGTACACATACTGCTGTGTGTGTCTGTTCCACAGGGCAGGGATAACAGGCCAAAACAGGACACATTGATTTGATTAATCGGGTGTTTAAATAGTTTCCACACACATTCAGCCGGTCCAGAATCCTAGCAGGTAATTACAGATGGTCAGTGTTGAGGAACAGCCTCACTACATGCCATTAAACTAGTAGTTAGTGTTTAGGAACAGCCTCACTACATGTCATTAAACTAGTAACTGTCTCTAACGCTCTCAAAACTGTCTCAAACAAGGGCAATAATACATGAAGGGGAGTGGACTGCCCAGTGCCCAGTCCGTTTCCCTCGACAGTGACCATACTACTGAATCATACAAGAATGGTTAGATCTAATAGATATTAATATTTCTGTTCTGTCGATATCTCTGTATAGAAAACACTTTTTTATGATAATCAAATTAACACTTTGATCGCCATGGTTAAATTCATAATTTACCATCCCTCGCCATCTCTATTTGTCTATGGAGAAGTTCCCCTTCTTTGCAGGGCTATAACTTTTTAAATTCTATTGCTACATTGACATTATTATGGCCCATTCAATGTCCTATATCTATTGTTCAGGGTGTAGCAACGTTATACTTTTTCATTCACATATTCATACTAAAATATGGTCTAAAGTATAAGTATGTTTTTATCGTTTTCTGCAGCTTTCTTCAGAACTTGATTTATAGCCCCAAAATGCATTATATTGATGATCAAATACAGTTTGGTAGCGATCGGTGCCAGATAAAAAATTTCAACTGGAGGTACTTCTAGAAGTTACTACGTATCATCTGATGTTGACCGGATGGGCGGGGGGTCGTTTATAATTCCGTGGGCAACATTATATCATTCACCTAGTGTGGGTCATATGATCATCAGAGCAGTTTATATGGAACACGTTAGAAAATAACACTGAAACTCACCGTGGCTTCCTCGCGCCGTTGGGGGATGAGCGTGGAACAGATTTATTTCTATTATGGGATGGAGAAATACCGGATCCATTTCCAGGTTGTATAATAGTATATACGTCCAAATCATGTTGTTTATTGAGTTAGGGTGAGCGATCGATTATCCAGTGTGTCAAGATGGAGTCCCGGGAGCTATAGCGAGTGGTCGGACCGAATTTGGATGAGCACCAGTTTCCTGTTTCCGGTTTGCGGTTTGGGCGATCTGCCGATCGGCCACCAGATGGCGCTCTTGAACCGTTAGAGAGTTGAGTGGAGATCAGCAGTATATCTCAGGTCCCCGGAGGAGAAATATGATTTCGATCACAGATTTTTGAAATATTGATATCAAAGACGAGTTACGGCGTCTTCGGCAGAATGAGCATGGCGGGGAAAGACGAGTTCCAGCGTTTTCGGCGATTAAATTCCAAAACGCTTTTTTTTTTTTTTTTTTTTTTTTTTTGTAACTTATTTTCAGAAATGACTGATATTTTGAAACTATTTAAGGCCAAAACATGGAAAAAGACAAAAAAAAATGTAAAATTAAATGAAAGATTATTATTTTTATTTTTTTTTATATCTTGATATCGGACCGATACCGATGTGTAAAAAAAACTGCCATATCGTCCGATCCAATCCACTTTATTTATATAGCACATTTAAAACAACAAAGTTGACCAAAGTGCTGTACAAGTCCACAAACATAGGATAAAACATAAAACATAAAAATGTAATAAAAACACATAATAAAACAGTACAATGTGTCACATAAAAAGGCAAATCTCTCAAAAACGGTTTAAAAAACAAAAGCCAGAGCAAATAAGTGTGTTTTGAGGCGTGATTTAAACACCTGCAGAGTGGGGGCCTGCCTAACATGCAGTGGCAGCTCATTCCAGAGCTTTGGGGCTGCCACTGCAAAAGCACGGTCCCCCCTAAGCTTCAGCCTGGAGTTTGGAACGGCCAAGAGGAGCTGGTCACAGGACCTGAGGGACCGATATCGTCCGATCTATCGTGCATCACTAGATCTATGGTTTGGAAATGGCTGGAGTGGAGACTGCTTGGTGTCACGTTAGACTGGTTACTGCACTGCTTGGTGTCACGTTAGACTGGTTACTGCACTGCTTGGTGTCACGTTAGACTGGTTACTGCACTGCTTGGTGTCACGTTAGACTGGTTACTGCACTGTCATGTTAAGATGCTTTAAGGAGATCTTTTATTTTTAGAGCATTAACTCTTTGGAATAACCTGCCTCAACCTCTGCTGCATTTACAGTAGATTCACTTTAAAAATAAAATAATCTTAAATTGTATTTAACACTGTAAAGTATTTCTTTTAGTTTTAGTTTTGTTTTCTGTTTCTGTGCTTGCATGTAATTTTTGCCATCTTAATTGTTAGTTTCATTATGCATTGTGTGTCGAGTACTGACTTTGAATAATTTTGTTTTGCAATAATAATTGTTTTTGTATGTTTTTTTTTGTGTGGACCCCAGGAAGACTAGCTGGTTGCTATGGCACCAGCTAATGGGGATCCGTAATCAAATCAAAATGTTAGACTCGTTACTGGACTGCTTGGTGCCCTGCTGGTTACTGCACTGGGAAAAATGGCACCATGTGATGCCATGTTGCGCTCTTTGGAGGCAATTTGATTTGTAGCAGATTATATGAACATTGAGCGCCTCATTGATTAACTTGATTGTTTTTGGTTCCTTTAGCTCCTATAGGTTTCTGCTTCTGTGCAGCATTCAGCACTTTGTCACAAAACATGGACGGTGTCAGAGAGAGAGAACGAGAGTAGGACTCTGTGCTATTTCAAGGTCATGTTCGTCCCAGTTTGACGTCTGGCAAAGCGTACTGTAGCACAGGAGAGAGTCTGCCTCAAGCCAGCCTGACATCACAAAGGAATAAAACGTTCAAACTATGCTCGATATTGGCTTTTTTACCGATACCGATATACCGATATTGTCCAACTCTTAATTTCCGATACCGATATCAACCGATACCGATATATGCACCCCCCCAAAATTGAATAATTTCAGGTAATTAACATTACATATCTCTTGTTGTGGAATTAACACAACATTATGTATACTTTTGACAATAAATAAAATCAGAATTTGTTCTTACTTGCTTGCCTGGATAAATAAAGGTTATAGAAATGTTAAAAAATAAATAAATAAATACATTTTTAAAACAGATATATATTTTCCGATATCACATTTTAATGCCGATATCGGCCGATAATATCGGACATCCCTAGTTCAAACCTGTTATCCAATCGTGGAGCACAGAATTTGGATTAGAACACCATCAATCTATCAATTGGACCAGAGTTTGGGGAAATATTATTATGGCATCACGAAACCCAAATCATCAGCAGATTAATTTCAATTTTGTCCATAAAACATATTAACCCCCCAGAAAGCTTATAGAATGAGACGTGCTATTTCACCAAACTGTACACTTTGTTCTCTAAATACTACTGGTACTTTTACACATATGATGTGGGAATGCCCCACAGTCAAAAGTTTCTGGGAACAGATAACTAATTATAAGTATTACAAAAACATATAGATAGATAGATAGATAGATAGATAGATAGATAGATAGATAGATAGATAGATAGATAGATAGATAGATAGATAGATGTCTGCATCATGAATTAAAAATAAGCACATGATAAAATTCAATTAAATCATATCTATCAATAGCAATAGGAGCGTGATGAGATAAAAGCAGGTGTATAAAACAAGTGTGTAAAAACAGGTGTATGAAAAACAGTGAATAAAAAACAGGTGTAAAAACAGGTGTAAAAACAGGTGTGTGGGTCAGAGGTCAAGGTCCCCTGCACTATATTACGCTGTTGTAGAGTCTGATGGCTGTGGGGACAAAGGACCTCCTATGCCGCTCAGTCCGTGAGTGCAGGGAGATGAGCCGTCCGCTGCGACTGTCCCAAATTACTGCTCCTTAATGATGATGATTCTTTAGCTTTAAGTATTGTTCAGAGACGATTTTGGCTGGCAGGAAGTACTGCTGCAAAAAAAAAGTTGGCGCTGCGATGGCAAGCTCCACATTATCTGCCCTTTAATCACTGGAAACAGTTATTAGCTGATGTTGTAACAATGGAGCTTTCTACAGCTAGATTAAATGGTGCAAACTATCAAACAATAGATAGCTGGAACCATATTCTCTATAAAGTTAGGACCTCTACTATATACTAGCAGGACATAACTAATTATATCTGTATAATTCCCCCCCTTTTTTTTGGTCTTTGTTGAAATCTTTGCTCAATTCTTTTTCTTCTCAGGCCTATGACGGGGTGGATTGGGGGGGGTTATTATTATTATAATTTTTTTTGTCAACGGTGGTTGGTGCAGGGGTTAGGGGGTAGGATTTTTTATTTTAAATGAGGCAAGGGGCAAGCCAATGTGTGTAGTTGGCAAATAATTTAAATTATGTTTTATGTGCATTGTATGCCTGTACCTGTGCCTTTCATCCAAAAATGAAATAAAAATATATGCAAAAAAAGAAAAAGGAATAAAACGTTCAAAGACTATTTCACGAAGTTGAAAGGCAGGAAGGAATTTATCACCCCCCCCCCCCCCCCCCCCCCCACACACACACCACACACACACACACACACGCGCACGCACGCACACACACACAAAAGGTATTCAAGGGGAATGAAGCATAATCCCCTTCCTCGGCTCCAGCATAAACTAATAACTTCAGGCACCGCGTCGTCATTGGGAAGGATTTAAGAGATTCAGATTTTGATGAGAGTTCTTCAGAATGTCAGCGCTTTAGCAGAATGAGTTGAGTCATGGGACATTACAGAAAGGCTAAGACGTTTTCAACCAGGCTCTTAGGTTTTATGTACGTGAGGTAAGTCCATATATACGTTTTAAAGTTAGATCCTCCACAAAGTATTAACAGTAAAAGCCCAGACAATTGAGAATCAGCCCCATATCATGGTGTGTGTGTGTGTGTGTGTGTGTGTGTGTGTGTGTGTGTGTGTGTGTGTGTGTGTGTGTGTGTGTGTGTGTGTGTGATAATGCGACAATCGCAGGAGGCTCACACTCACTCACTCAGTTAGCCGCCCTGCTTCAAGTGGCCATTCACAGGCATTGCACTTTGTGTAAGACAAGTTAACTTTGCATGTATGACACTATGAGGTATAGAATAATCAATAAATTAGTCATTCGATTAATTGACTAATAACATTAGGCGCAGCCCTAAACGTCATAGAAGAGAGAGAGAGAGAGAGAGAGAGAGAGAGAGAGAGGAGAGAGAGAGAGAGAGAGAGAGAGAGAGAGAGAGAGAGAGGAGAGAGAGAGAGAGAGAGAGAGAGAGAGAGAGAGAGAGAGAGAGAGAGAGAGAGATGTCCCACAAATTGCAAACACCCAAAGACTTTGGAAACATGGAAAATAACTCAAACCCCCATACCTAGTGGGAGAAATACAACAATGTGCAAACACAGCAGCAAGATTTGTAAGCTGCTGTGACAATAAAAGGACATCCAACGGAATACAACCACCATAAAGACTGTCAATGACACAAATTCCTTCTGAACTGTACTGATTTCTTCTGATTTCTCTGTTTGACTGTTTTGCTTTGTTTTGTTTGTTTTAACACTGGCTTTGGCAATGTAAACGCATGTTCCCATGTCAATAAAGCCCCTTTGAATTATATTGAATTGAAATAGGGAGGGATAGAGAGAGAGGGAGAGAGAGAGGTGGGAGAGGGAGATGGAGAAAGATATAGAGAGAGAAAGAGGGAGATATAGAGAAAGGGGGAGATATAGAGAGAGAGCGAGAGAGAGAGGGGCAGAGAGAGAGAGAGAGGGAGAGATAGAGGGGGGAGAGAGAGAGAGAAAGGGGGGAGATAGAGAGAGAAGGGAGAGAGAGAGGGGGAGAGAGATAGAGAGGGGAGCCAGAGAGAGAGAGGATATAGAAGGGGATAGCGAGAGAGAGATATAGAGATAGAGAGAGAGGGATAGCGAGAGAGAGAAGAGAGACAGTGTGTGTATATACAGTGCCATATGTTTGTGTAATATTCTGATTGCTGCAGTATTGTTGCACGCACGCACACCCACGCACACCCACACACAGACCCACATCACACAAATGCACACACACATAACACTCACTATGTTTACACATGCATATGCACACCACATGCAAAAAGACACACACACACACACACACACACACATGGTGGGCACAATGCAAATGTCAGCTTATAGTCAACATGAACATGCACATATTCTCATACAGTATATAAGCATGTGAGTGTTCTCATACAGTATATAAGCATGTGAGTGTTCTCATACAGTATATAAGCACGTGAGTGTTCTCATACAGTATATAAGCATGTGAGTGTTCTCATACAGTATATAAGCACATGAGCGTGTGTAGTACACAAGGCCAGTGCAGCACTGGGGGAGGTGGCCGATGAGTCGGACTCCCACCTAAACCGCACGGCGGGGGTTCGAGTGATCCCTGAGAGCTATGGGGGCCCCCCGAAACCGCTGACCTTTTATTTTTACTCTTTTTTTCCAGAAATTGTGGCTGTTTTTAGAGGAATATCTCATTAGGATTATTAAACATCGGTAAACAAGCGTAGCGCTGCAATATACACTTTGACTGCTGTTTTGATAGGGTTAGGGTATTTACTCTTGGCTACATTTGAAGAAAGAAAACAACATGAATTAATATGGTCTGTATTGATCGATTTATACGAGAACAGCAGGGGGAACCCTAGAG
>NW_028174202.1:0-19700 GCF_963971535.1 Notolepis coatsorum
ATACACATAGGCCTATCCACACATATGTACATACATACATACATACATACTGTGACGAGCCTGGTGGGGTTCAGACTAGCCACGGTTCAAATACAAACAAATTTGAATGTCCACACAAGAGCAATATCAATCAATAAATAAAGTATTTATTGAATTAAAGGCAGAATCCAGTGGAGAAGGCAAAAGAATGGTTGTGATTCAGTCCGAGGGTCAAAAACACAAAACAGGCTCGCCGACAGAAAAAGGGATTGTTCAATACTCAGGGTAGTCGTCTGGTCCAGGGTCAGTACACAAGGGGGGTTCTCAGCCAGTCCAGGGTCCAGTACACAATGAAAACCTACAGTACTTGCTTTCACCTCTCCTTTAACTACCTCTCACCTTCACAACTCCATATAACACAATCTCTCTCTCTCTCTCTCTCTCTCTCTCTCTCTCTCAATATCGACAACTCCAACCTCACCTCCGCTCAACTTACTCCTCACTAACCTAGGGGCTTTGTAGTGTGTGGGACTGGGCGTGTGCACGTGAGATGTGGGTGGACTAATGATGCGCAGGTGTATTCTATCAGTACTAATCAGCTACCTAATTGTCTCTACTCCTTCCGTGGCAAAAGTATCTCCCATCCTTCACATATCCATGAGAGGGGCGGTGAGATCTGCCACAATACATACATACATACATACATACATACACACACACACACACACACACACACACACACACACACACACACACACACACACACACACACACACACACACACACACACACACACACACACACACACACACACACACACACACACACACACACACACACACACACACACACACACACACACACACACACACACACACACACACACACACACACACACACACACACACACACACACACACACACACACACACACACACACACACACACACACACACACACACACACACACACACACACACACACATACATACATACATACATACATACATACATACATACATACATACATACATACATACATACATACATACATACATACATACATACATACAGTACATACATACATACATACATACATACATACATACATACATACATACATACATACATACATACATACATACATACATACATACATACATACATACATACATACATACATACATACATACATACATACATACATACATACATACATACATCATGGTGTATCTGGTGCAGCGCAGCCACAGACTGCTGCAGACACCATGATGGAGCTGTCCAGTGGAGAGTGGTGCTGAAGCCCTGTACCACGGTGAGCACACCTGCAGCTGCTGTGCCATTTGTCATAACCGTTGGTGGGAGTGAGTCTACAGTATGTTCCCACAACCCTATGTTCCCACAGCTGATATTGGCTGCTATTGGAAGCCAGGGGGGGGGGGGGGGGGGGGGGGGGGGGCACAGGTTAAGGGGGGGCAACAACCCGTTATGTGCATTAGGGAACGGCCATACCTGTGTGAATGAATGAATGAATGATGAATGAATGAATGAATGAATGAATGAATGAATGAAAACTTTATTTAACAGATTGCAGAATGGGTACAATACAGTACGGCTCAATACATACAATTGTTAAGGGGATGCAGACCAGAGAAAGACTTTTGTCTTGTTTCCATCAGGGTCCCCCATTTTCAATTCATATAGACATTTATGACATACACAACATACATGACATTTATGGCATAGGGACATATAGGTATTTAGTACTGATACATTTGTGACATAACGGTATTCAAATATACAGTACTGTTACCCCTAGATCCTGACAGAGTATATACATATGATGGGGAGGGGAACTGTACATTAGGAGGGGGTGGGTGGGTGGGAGGGAAATATACATACGGCGGGGAGGGGAATATATACATGCGGTGGTGAGGAGACTGTCTATTAGGAGGTGGTGGGGGTTTTGGGCATTTACGGTGGCCAGTTTCGAATTGCAGCCTCCCGTAGGTGCTCTTTAAGAGCGGTTTTGAATGTGGGCAGGGATTCACATTCCTTTACAGCTTTGGGTAGGGCGTTCCACATTGTTGTGGCATAATTGCAAAACGTGTTTAGTCCCTTGTTTGAGCCGAATCTGGGTTTAACATGATTTGTTGAGCTTCCTCTGGTGTAGTGGTTGTGGTATTCACTGACCTTTGGGAAGTATTTTGACATGTACATGGGCACCCCGGTCGTATAGTGTATCTTGTAGACCAGGCCCATTGCAAGTTGCTGTACTCTGTCGTCTACTCTAAGCCATCCTAGGTTGGCAAAGTGGGCAGGGGTGAGGTGGGTTCTGGGGTTCAGGTCAAGTAGTAGTCTGACCAGTTTGTTTTGTGATGTTTGTAATTTTGTTTTAAGCGCCTTTGAGGTGCTTTGGTACCATGAGGTGCACGCATAGTCATAGTACCCTTGAATGAGTGCTCCTGCCAGAGTCTTCAGGGTATTCTTGTTTACCAGAGAGGAGATCCGGTACAAGAATCTAGTTCGTTGGTTGACTTTTTTTATTACATTGGATGCCATTTTGTCACAGGAAAGATTTGCCTCTAGGATGGAACCCAGGTAGGTAATTTCGTCTTTCCTTGTGACAATATTGTCACCCACTGTAACTGAGAATCCGTCGGTCTTGCTGAGTTTGTTATTTGAACCGAAGAGAATGGACTCTGTTTTGCCCATGTGTAATGATAGTTTGTTATCAGCGAGCCATATGCAGATTTTGCCTAGTTCCGTGCTGAGGGTTTTTTCAACCTGCAATTTGTTCTTGTCAGAGACCAGCAGGGCTGAGTCGTCCGCAAACAGGAACAAGTTGCAGTCACAGGCTGACGACATGTCATTTGCATAAATTAGGAAGAGTAGCGGTCCTAGCGGTCGACTCAGTGTGCTGTGGGGATGCAGGCTTGAGGGAACATAGGGCCTAATCTTGATGAGATGAACATTTCTTAGAAGTGTGGGAACATAGTGCTGAGGGAACATAGGGCTGAGGGAACATAGGGCTGTGTGAACATAGGGCTGAGGGAACATAGGGCTGTGTGAACATAGGGCTGAGGGAACATAGGGCTGTGGGAACATAGGGCTGTGGGAACATAGGGCTGTGGGAACATAGGGATGTGGGAACATAGGGCTGAGGGAACATAGGGCTGTGGGAACATAGGGCTGAGGGAACATAGGGCTGAGGGAACATAGGGCTGTGGGAACATAGGGCTGTGGGAACATAGGGCTGAGGGAGCATAGGGCTGAGGGAACATAGGGCTGAGGGAACATAGGGCTGTGGGAACATAGGGCTGAGGGAACATAGGGCTGTGGGAACATAGGGCTGTGGGAACATAGGGCTGTGGGAACATAGGGCTGTGGGAACATAGGGCTGTGGGAACATAGGGCTGAGGGAGCATAGGGCTGTGGGAACATAGGGCTGAGGGAACATAGGGCTGTGGGAACATAGGGCTGTGGGAACATAGGGCTGAGGGAGCATAGGGCTGTGGGAACATAGGGCTGAGGGAACATAGGGCTGTGGGAACATAGGGCTGTGGGAACATAGGGCTGAGGGAATATAGGGCTGAGGGAACATAGGGCTGAGGGAACATAGGGCTGAGGGAACATAGGGCTGTGGGAACATAGGGCTGTGGGAACATAGGGCTGTGGGAACATAAGGATGACCCCCTTTGGCTATAATTACTTCACACAAGGTCCAAACAAAAGAATCGCTAAATGCAACATCTGCGGTATCAGAATAAAGGCTGCTGGATCTACCAAACTTTATCAGTTACCTGAGAACGCATCCGGATAATGTTGGTAATGTTGGTCACCCGGTAATGTGAAAGTCAACGTTAGCGCCTATGGAGGGTTAGTGAACACGCTTAGATTGGCATCAGCTATCTAACGTTAGCTTCAAGTGTCAAGTTCAAGTTTTGTTTTATTTATCACATATAAGGTACATACATGTACATTACAGTGACATGCTTGGTTCTGTATGAGCCCCTAAGATTGTGCTTCATACAATAAAAAAAAAGTTAAAGTAAAAAAAAAAGTACTAAATGCAACCAAAATGCAAGAATAGAGACCAAAATATCCAATATACAAAATTAAGTACAAAATGCAACCAAAATGCAAGAATGCTAAATGAGGTATGGATGTAGTGCAAATCTTTAGTAATACATTTATTAAATATGGTGTAGTGTTAAGTTAGGTGTAAGCTGCAACGTCCCACATATGGGACGTTTTTCTGACTTTTTGCAACCGGCACTTTGGCGAACCCTAGTGGCTCTGTGTGCATATTTTGTAATACTATATATATATCGAATTGAAGGCTTATTTGTTGCCTGTCGATAGCGACAAAATCCGCCAAAATCCGTTCAGCAGTTCTCGAGTTACATGCCGGTATTTGAGGCTTGTGCAAAGTACACGGTATTGCGCAAAATAACCACTCCCGACTCAGGCTGCAGTAGTTCCGTCAATCTAGATCCGATCTCGAAAATGATTGTGGATCGTTGTAGCCAATGAGTGTGGCTTCCAATGATACCCCATGTGGGGATGTGTGAATCAGGGATCTACTGTAGGTGAACAACTAAATTATTTAACAGGAAGCCAAATGAATTGAAGTCTATGAGAAAACTGAGTTTTTCTTTGTACACAGTTTACCAGAATCACTCCTAATCACTCATTTCTGAATGGATCTTTATGAAATTTGGATATGTACTACATAAGGCTTCAGGCTATGGCTCCGTCTGGATTTGTAAGCCATACCTTCTGGGGAAATACTACCTCTGGACTACTAACTACTACAGAAAAACTTGAGTAACAAGTTTTTACTACAACTCAAGTTCAGACCTATGTAACTCTATTACATTAGCACTAAAAGAGAGTTTTTTTCTGGAATCAGAAACTTCAGAATGTCATCTTTCAAAAGAGACCAGGCTCATGCATGTGCTATAAGTATGTTGTTTTGGTTTGCAAAAAAAAGTATGCAGTCCTCAAGTTAAAGTAAAAAAAATTGCCACTTTTCTGCCCGCTTGATAAGAGGTTAAAGTGTCTAAAGTGAATATTAAAGGTGAGCATCTAAAGTGAGTGTCTGCATGTGGATGTGTGTGCAATGAATGTAGATGGTTGGGTTAGTGTTTCATAGTCATTGAGCATTCTGATGGCCTGGGGATAGAAGCTCCTTTTGAGTCTCTCTGTAGCGACCATGAGACTAGCTTGCTACTAGCTTGGTAGCTAAGGGAGGTTTAACCTGATTAGACTGGCGGAATATTTTCTAAAGATGAGTGAGTGTTTAATTGCTTGTTCTCATAGAGCGCAGGCTTTGCCAGGACTATAAAAATGGTCGGGTGATCATCCACGTTCCAACGCCACCATCTGCTGGCTGGTGAATCGGAGAGAAAGACCCTGTTAATTATTAAAGTCGGCAACAGGCAGGTTACAGGTTTATTGTTGACCACGTAATGTTACTGGCTTATTAGGTCACCGCGACAATGGGTTTGAGAGGCGAGAGGGAGGTGTTGATTTAATTATAAGCCGTCATTAGTGGGAGTCCCGGGGAGGAGACGGAACAGAACTGTCACATGGTCTGAACACAGTCCAGGGGAGTGAAAGTCTTTAACCTCACAGCAGCTAGGGTAATAATAAACAACACAAACAATAAAAGGCCTATGTTCCTTAGGGAATTTAAAGGCCTGAGTAAGTAAGTACGGAACATTATTATTATTATTATTATTATTATTATTATTATTATTATTATTATTATTATTATCGTATTAGGTTACCGGTACACTGGGTTTGAGAGGCTAGAGAGATGTGTTCATTTACATAAGGTTATACGCGGTCATTAGTTGAGACCAAGTGTAATTATACCACACGGTTGTTGAAAAATAGGTTACAATTATTATTGCATTCTTTTAGACACCCTTTCTATATTCAGAAAATGACATTTGTGATTACAGCTCATTAAGACCATAGGGGACTTGAAACACACACACACACACACACACACACACACACACACACGCACGCACACACACACACACACACACACGCACACACAGATCACACCTAAACTAGAGATTATCGCACTCTCTGCTGCTGTCTGTCAATCTGTCTGTCTATCTCTTTCTCTGTCTGTCAATATGTCTGTCTCTTTCTCAGTCTGTGTTTGTCTGTCTCTCTCATTCACTGTCAGTCTGTCTGTCGATCTCTCTCTTTCTCTGTCTGTGTTTGTGTGTCTCACTTTCATTCTCTGTCTCTCTTTCTCTCTCTCTTTCTTTGTCTGTATGTCTGTATGTCTGTCTGTGTTCATCTGTCTCTCTCTCTCTTTTTCTGTCACTCTCTTTCTCCATCTGTGTTTGTCTGTCTCTCTCACTTTCTGACTGTGGTTGTACTGGGCAGCTCCTAGTGGTCAACAGTGTCAGACTGTGGTTGTACTGGGCAGCTCCTAGTGTTCAACAGCATCAGACTGGTTGTACTGGGCAGCTCCTAGTGGTCAGCAGTGTCAGACTGGTTGTACTGGGCAGCTCCTAGTGGTCAACAGTGTCAGACTGTGGTTGTACTGGTCAGCTCCTAGTGGTCAACAGTGTCAGACTGTGGTTGTACTGGGCAGCTCCTAGTGGTCAGCAATGTCAGACTGGTTGTACTGGGCAGCTCCTAGTGGTCAACAGTGTCAGACTGTGGTTGTACTGGTCAGCTCCTAGTGGTCAACAGCATCAGACTGGTTGTACTGGGCAGCTCCTAGTGGTCAACAGCGTCAGACTGGTTGTACTGGGCAGCTCCTAGTGGTCAACAGTGTCAGACTGTGGTTGTACTGGGCAGCTCCTAGTGGTCAACAGTGTCAGACTGTGGTTGTACTGGGCAGCTCCTAGTGGTCAACAGTGTCAGACTGTGGTTGTACTGGGCAGCTCCTAGTGGTCAACAGTGTCAGACTGGTTGTACTGGGCAGCTCCTAGTGGTCAACAGTGGCAGACTGTGGTTGTACTGGGCAGCTCCTAGTGGTCAACAGTGTCAGACTGGTTGTACTGGGCAGCTCCTAGTGGTCAACAGTGTCAGACTGGTTGTACTGGGCAGCTCCTAGTGGTCAACAGTGTCAGACTGGTTGTACTGGGCAGCTCCTAGTGGTCAACAGTGTCAGACTGGTTGTACTGGGCAGCTCCTAGTGGTCAACAGCATCAGACTGTGGTTGTACTGGGAAGCTCCTAGTGGTCAACAGCGTCAGACTGTGGTTGTACTGGGCAGCTCCTAGTGGTCAACAGTGTCAGACTGTGGTTGTACTGGGCAGCTCCTAGTGGTCAACAGTGTCAGACTGGTTGTACTGGGAAGCTCCTAGTGGTCAACAGTGTCAGACTGGTTGTACTGGGCAGCTCCTAGTGGTCAACAGTGTCAGACTGTGGTTGTACTGGGCAGCTCCTAGTGGTCAACAGTGTCAGACTGTGGTTGTACTGGGCAGCTCCTAGTGGTCAACAGTGTCAGACTGGTTGTACTGGGAAGCTCCTAGTGGTCAACAGTGTCAGACTGGTTGTACTGGGCAGCTCCTAGTGGTCAACAGTGTCAGACTGGTTGTACTGGGCAGCTCCTAGTTTATTTATTTGCATTCATCTAAAAATGTTTGGACCTTATGGTGTTCTTGTTCTGGTCTTGACTTATTGTTATGTTTTCTTCTTGACTTGTTTAAAGAAGACCTGTACGGCCCATGGGGACATTAACGTGTGTTGTCGGGCCTTATAAATAAATTTGATTTGATTTGATTTGACTCCTAGTGGTCAACAGTGTCAGACTGGTTGTACTGGGCAGCTCCTAGTGGTCAACAGTATCAGACTGTGGTTGTACTGGGCAGCTCCTAGTGGTCAACAGTATCAGACTGTGGTTGTACTGGGCAGCTCCTAGTGGTCAACAGTGTCAAACTGTCATTATACTGGGCAGCTCCTAGTGGTCAACAGCGTCAGACTGTCATTATACTGGGCAGCTCCTAGTGGTCAACAGCGTCAGACTGTCATTATACTGGGCAGCTCCTAGTGGTCAACAGCGTCAGACTGTCATTATACTGGGCAGCTCCTAGTGGTCAACAGCGTCAGACTGTCATTGTACTGGGCAGCTCCTAGTGGTCAACAGCGTCAGACTGTCATTATACTGGGCAGCTCCCAGGTGTGATGGCGTGTAACTGTGTGAACCAGTGGCTCCATCATTCGTCCCTGAAGAAATAATAGTTTAAAATATTTTACTTTTCCTCCCAGCACAGCACCGGTTCTGGAAGACGCTTTGGGAACTTTTGTTGATCTGAATGAATCAGGCCTCCCTGGAGAAGTGGCCGCCATTTGGCTAACATCACCGTTTAGCTTCAGAAGCTAAATATAGCCTTATTGATTGACTTGCACTAATATCACTTTTCATTTAGCTTCAGAAGCCAAATATAGCTTTAACCTTGTTATTGATTTATCTGTACCGTGTGACTGCCGCTATGTAGAACACCCATGTAAAAGTGACAAAAATCTACTTCAATAAGATGTCACCCTGACAGCAATATTCATAAATCAAGCTCAACACAAACTTCACAAACAGCCCCTCTGATCAGGTGCCCTGCGGCTTGGGAATGAAGATCAACAACCCCTCTGTGTTAAAACACGTCAGAAGTCTTCAGTAGCCAGTGTCCTCTGTGTTAAAACACATCAGAAGTCTTCAGTAGCCAGTGTCCTCTGTGTTAAAACACGTCAGAAGTCTTCAGTAGCCAGTGTCCTCTGTGTTAAAACACGTCAGAAGTCTTCAGTAGCCAGTGTCCTCTGTGTTAAAACACGTCAGAAGTCTTCAGTAGCCAGTGTCCTCTGTGTTAAAACACGTCAGAAGTCTTCAGTAGCCAGTGTCCTCTGTGTTAAAACACGTCAGAAGTCTTCAGTAGCCAGTGTCCTCTGTGTTAAAACACGTCAGAAGTCTTCAGTAGCCAGTGTCCTCTGTGTTAAAACACGTCAGAAGTCTTCAGTAGCCAGTGTCCTCTGTGTTAAAACACGTCAGAAGTCTTCAGTAGCCAGTGTCCTCTGTGTTAAAACACGTCAGAAGTCTTCAGTAGCCAGTGTCCTCTGTGTTAAAACACGTCAGAAGTCTTCAGTAGCCAGTGTCCTCTGTGTTAAAACACGTCAGAAGTCTTCATTAGCCAGTGTCCTCTGTGTTAAAACACGTCAGAAGTCTTCAGTAGCCAGTGTCCTCTGTGTTAAAACACATCAAAAGTCTTCAGTAGCCAGTGTCCTCTGTGTTAAAACACGTCAGAAGTCTTCAGTAGCCAGTGTCCTCTGTGTTAAAACACATCAGAAGTCTTCAGTAGCCAGTGTCCTCTGTGTTAAAACACGTCAGAAGTCTTCATTAGCCAGTGTCCTCTGTGTTAAAACACGTCAGAAGTCTTCAGTAGCCAGTGTCCTCTGTGTTAAAACACGTCAGAAGTCTTCAGTAGCCAGTGTCCTCTGTGTTAAAACACGTCAGAAGTCTTCAGTAGCCAGTGTCCTCTGTGTTAAAACACATCAGAAGTCTTCAGTAGCCAGTGTCCTCTGTGTTAAAACACGTCAGAAGTCTTCAGTAGCCAGTGTCCTCTGTGTTAAAACACGTCAGAAGTCTTCAGTAGCCAGTGTCCTCTGTGTTAAAACACGTCAGAAGTCTTCAGTAGCCAGTGTCCTCTGTGTCTTCAGTAGTAGGGATGGGACCGAATATTCGAATATTCGATCCCATATCTACATTCGATTTTCATGTCAGAAAATCGAAAATCGAAAATAAAGAAAATTAAAAAGAAAAAAAAATATATAAAGGGCCTATATTTTTTTTTTAAGCAAACCATTCTTATTTCATTCCTTTTTATATTTAGAGGCAGCCTAATTTTCATAGCCTAATTGATCTAAAAGATGCACATGCTACTGTTTCTGTTTGTTTATTAAAACCGGTTGATAGAAGTGCCTATTTTTTATTTTAATTATCCATTCTATTAAAAAGAATAACTGAATTTAACTGAAACTGAACATTTTAACTGAATTCAAACTGAAACAAAAAATTAAAATTAAAATAAAAAAATATTTCTTTTGGGGGGGGGGTCGAATATTCGAATATTCGATATTATGAAAAACGAATATTCGAATAGCACTTTTGCTAGAAAGTGCCATCCCTATTCAGTAGCCAGTGTCCTCTGTGTTAAAACACGTCAGAAGTCTTCAGTAGCCAGTGTCCTCTGTGTTAAAACACGTCAGAAGTCTTCAGTAGCCAGTGTCCTCTGTGTTAAAACACGTCAGAAGTCTTCATTAGCCAGTGTCCTCTGTGTTAAAACACGTCAGAAGTCTTCATTAGCCAGTGTCCTCTGTGTTAAAACACGTCACAAGTCTTCATTAGCCAGTGTCCTCTGTGTTAAAACACGTCAGAAGTCTTCATTAGCCAGTGTCCTCTGTGTTAAAACACGTCAGAAGTCTTCATTAGCCAGTGTCCTCTGTGTTAAAACACGTCAGAAGTCTTCAGTAGCCAGTGTCCTCTGTGTTAAAACACATCAGAGGTCTTCAGTAGCCAGTGTCCTCTGTGTTAAAACACATCAGAAGTCTTCAGTAGCCAGTGTCCTCTGTGTTAAAACACGTCAGAAGTCTTCATTAGCCAGTGTCCTCTGTGTTAAAACACATCAGAAGTCTTCAGTAGCCGGTGTCCTCTGTGTTAAAACACATCAGAAGTCTTCAGTAGCCAGTGTCCTCTGTGTTAAAACACATCAGAAGTCTTCAGTAGCCAGTGTCCTCTGTGTTAAAACACGTCAGAAGTCTTCAGTAGCCAGTGTCCTCTGTGTTAAAACACGTCAGAAGTCTTCAGTAGCCAGTGTCCTCTGTGTTAAAACACGTCAGAAGTCTTCAGTAGCCAGTGTCCTCTGTGTTAAAACACGTCAGAAGTCTTCAGTAGCCAGTGTCCTCTGTGTTAAAACACGTCAGAAGTCTTCAGTAGCCAGTGTCCTCTGTGTTAAAACACGTCAGAAGTCTTCAGTAGCCAGTGTCCTCTGTGTTAAAACACGTCAGAAGTCTTCAGTAGCCAGTGTCCTCTGTGTTAAAACACGTCAGAAGTCTTCAGTAGCCAGTGTCCTCTGTGTTAAAACACGTCAGAAGTCTTCAGTAGCCAGTGTCCTCTGTGTTAAAACACATCAGAAGTCTTCAGTAGCCAGTGTCCTCTGTGTTAAAACACGTCAGAAGTCTTCAGTAGCCGGTGTCCTCTGTGTTAAAACACATCAGAAGTCTTCAGTAGCCAGTGTCCTCTGTGTTAAAACACGTCAGAAGTCTTCAGTAGCCAGTGTCCTCTGTGTTAAAACACGTCAGAAGTCTTCAGTAGCCAGTGTCCTCTGTGTTAAAACACGTCAGAAGTCTTCAGTAGCCAGTGTCCTCTGTGTTAAAACACGTCAGAAGTCTTCATTAGCCAGTGTCCTCTGTGTTAAAACACGTCAGAAGTCTTCAGTAGCCGGTGTCCTCTGTGTTAAAACACATCAGAAGTCTTCAGTAGCCAGTGTCCTCTGTGTTAAAACACGTCAGAAGTCTTCAGTAGCCAGTGTCCTCTGTGTTAAAACACGTCAGAAGTCTTCAGTAGCCAGTGTCCTCTGTGTTAAAACACGTCAGAAGTCTTCAGTAGCCAGTGTCCTCTGTGTTAAAACACGTCAGAAGTCTTCAGTAGCCAGTGTCCTCTGTGTTAAAACACGTCAGAAGTCTTCAGTAGCCGGTGTCCTCTGTGTTAAAACACGTCAGAAGTCTTCAGTAGCCAGTGTCCTCTGTGTTAAAACACGTCAGAAGTCTTCAGTAGCCAGTGTCCTCTGTGTTAAAACACGTCAGAAGTCTTCAGTAGCCAGTGTCCTCTGTGTTAAAACACGTCAGAAGTCTTCAGTAGCCAGTGTCCTCTGTGTTAAAACACGTCAGAAGTCTTCAGTAGCCAGTGTCCTCTGTGTTAAAACTCGTCAGAAGTCTTCAGTAGCCAGTGTCCTCTGTGTTAAAACATGTCAGAAGTCTTCAGTAGCCAGTGTCCTCTGTGTTAAAACTCGTCAGAAGTCTCCAGTAGCCAGTGTCCTCTGTGTTAAAACACATCAGAAGTCTTCAGTAGCCGGTGTCCTCTGTGTTAAAACACGTCAGAAGTCTTCAGTAGCCGGGCGGTCAGGTGGCGTAGCGGAGATTGCGTTCGTCACCAACACCGGAGACGCTGGATTCGCCTGTTCGAATCCAGCTCCCGGCCGTTCATACTAATACAATTGGCAGTATCAGAGGGTGGGAAAGCTGGCGGGGTGGGTCCGGGTCGTTGTAAACAGCGACTCCTACAGTTCGGTCGGGGCGCCTGCTCAGCGCGGATAGATCTAAGGAGGGTAGTGTGGTCCTTCCACACGTTACACCCTCTCAGTGAGAGTCCGCGCTGCCAGGTGAAAAGAAGCGGTTGATTGGCTAGACGTGTGTCGGAGGAAGCACGTGATAGCCTCCACTCTCCCAGACCGACTGTGGGGGGTAAGTGCGCAGCGACCAGGAAGGGGATTGGGAATTGGCATAACGACTAACATTGGGAAGTCTTCAGTAGCCAGTGTCCTCTGTGTTAAAACACGTCAGACGTCTTCAGTAGCCAGTGTCCTCTGTGTTAAAACACATCAGAAGTCTTCAGTAGCCAGTGTCCTCTGTGTTAAAACACGTCAGAAGTCTTCAGTAGCCAGTGTCCTCTTGTTGCAGCTGTATTTTAATTTATTTTAATTTAACCTTTATTTATCCAGGCAAACAATTAAGAACAAATTCTTATATACAAAAGCAGCCTGTCCAAAAAGCAAAGGCCTTTTGAGGGAAGGGGGGGGGTGGAGGGCTGTAACAAAAACAAGGTTATGTACATGCATACAGGTAAATAAAATACAAAATGACAGTAGCAATAGTATACAAGGACAGCTATAAATAAGGGAGAGAGAAGGAAAGGGAGAGAGGGAAAAGAGAAAGGGAAAAAGAAAAAGGAAGAGTGAAAACCAGAGGGAGAGAGAGGGAGACCGAGAACCAGAGGGAGAGAGAGGGAGAGCGAGAACCAGAGGGAGAGAGAGGGAGAGCGAGAACCAGAGGGAGAGAGAGAGAAGAAAGGGGGAGAGGGAGGGAGGTAGGTGAGGGGGCTTAGGGGGAGGAGAGAATAGTCTGAGGGCTATGCGTGCGATTGGGAGGCAGTCAGCAGGTGCTGGGGGGCTTAATCAACTCAAGGGACAAAACAAACAAACAACCATGTGCAGGGTAATATAAAGTCAATAACTAAGCAATGAGTCATGTCGTTTAAAACACGAGTTACCACCACAATGGATATTTGTCATTTTGCGGTAGCAGGACATTTCCTAAATGTTTCCGAACTCCCTGTTTTTTTTTTCACAAGATCGTAACGTTCCACCCATCCATGGACTGTTCTCCCCTGCTCTACCTCTCCCTGTCCATGTATGTGTTGTCTCTTGTCTCTCTGTCTCTTTGTGTTCTTTCTCTTTTCTCTCTTTCGCTCTCTCTCTCGCTCTCCTTCATGTCCCCCTGTTAGTCTAGTGTCTCTGTCTTGTATTAGGTTCACAGTTTGTAGTCTGCTTGTTTTGTCCCAGTGTCTGGTATTGGTCGTCTTGTCTTCCCTAGTTGTAGTTCATTGTGTTGTTTTCTTGTAGTTCTTCTCAGTCTGTTTCCCCTCCCAGGTGTCTCCAGTTGTAATCATCCCAGGTGTTTCTCGTTTGCCATTTTGTTCCTGTGTATTTGAGTTCCTTGTTTCCTGTTCTCTGCGTCGGTCCATTGTCACTTTTTTCCCCCTCTTCCAGTTTTTACTGAGAGTTATTTTTTTTGTATTAGCTGTTTTGTACCCTTGTTCAGTTTTGTTATTTATGTTTATTAAAAAACCCTTGGACTCGCTACCCGCCTTCATCTTGTCTGCTCCTGGGTCCTATACCAACACACCATATCGTGACGAAGACATAATCACTTAATAATCACAGAACTGAAACGTCATCAAATAGAAACATGTCTAGGAGTGAAGGATGTAGGAAGCAGGAGAGGAGGGAAGGGTGTAGGAAGCAGGAGAGGAGGGCAGGGTGTAGGAAGCAGTAGAGGAGTGAAGGGTGTAGGAAGCAGGAGAGGAGAAAAGGATGTAGGAAGCAGGAGAGGAGGGAAGGATGTAGGAAGCAGGAGAGAGGAGTCAAGGGTGTAGGAAGCAGGAGAGGAGGGAAGGGTGTAGGAAGCAGGAGAGGAGGGAAGGATGTAGGAAGCAGGAGAGGAGGGAAGGATGTAGGAAGCAGGAGAGAGGGTGAAGGATGTAGGAAGCAGGAGAGGAGTGAAGGGTGTAGGAAGCAAGAGAGGAGGGAAGGATGTAGGAAGCAGGAGAGGAGGGAAGGGTGTAGGAAGCAGGAGAGGAGGGAAGGGTGTAGGAAGCAGGAGAGGAGTGAAGGATGTAGGAAGCAGGAGAGGAGGGAAGGGTGTAGGAAGCAGGAGAAGAGGGAAGGATGTAGGAAGCAGGAGAGGAGGGAAGGATGTAGGAAGCAGGAGAGGAGGGAAGGGTGTAGGAAACAGGAGAGGAGGGAAGGGTGTAGGAAGCAGGAGAGGAGGGAAGGATGTAGGAAGCAGGAGAGGAGGGAAGGGTGTAGGAAGCAGGAGAGGAGGGAAGGGTGTAGGAAGCAGTAGAGGAGGGAAGGGTGTAGGAAGCAGGAGAGGAGGGAAGGATGTAGGAAGCAGTAGAGGAGGGAAGGGTGTAGGAAGCAGGAGAGGAGTGAAGGCTGTAGGAAGCAGGAGAGGAGTGAAGGGTGTAGGAAGCAGGAGAGCAGCTCATGCTGTGTTGTTCCATCCTTCCTGCCAACCTCACCGTCACTAAAACTCATTAAAAACCTTCAGATGGTCGACTGCCAAACAAAATGATCAACATCCAAACTTTCTTACCTGCCAGTTTGAAAACAGCTACATGGAGGACCCACGGAGCTACACACACACACACACACACACACACGTAATTATATACACACTCACACATACACACACACATACACACACACTCACACACATACACACACACACACACACACACACACATACACACTCACACACATATAGTCACACACACATATATACAGACACACACACACACATGCACTAGTACACATACACACACATACATATATACAGATACACATATACACCATACCTACGCACTCACACACATAAACACACAGATACATACAGACACACACACATACATACACACATACACACATATACAGTCACACACATATACTTGTACAGACACACACACACATAGAGATACACACATATACAAATACACACATATACACACCTACGCACTCACACACATAAACATACACACAGATACATACAGACACACACACACAAATACATACACTCACATACATAAAGACACACACACACACACTCTCTCACACTCACACACATATACATACATATGATACACAGATGATAGGTATCGGTTTGTAGACTCACAGAGAGGTGGAATGCAATTTAAATAAATATTGGCTCTACCACAGATTTTTTATAAATATCTTTCTGTGATGGCAGAATCATATTTGTCCCCCCGAGTGGGACTATCACCTGCCCTTACACACACACACACACACACACACACTCAGACTCTCTCCTCCTCCTCTCTTTTCCGCCTCCTCTCTCTTACCCTCTTCTCTCTCCTCATAGGCCGTAAGCCAGTAGGGTTGGTCGGTACCATCTTGGGGGACTAACTTTCATAGTGATACTTGGGAAGGTATACACCCCTATTGCTAGAAAATATGTGATAGCAATGCAGCAGTTGCCTCCAAATGTGTGCTATCATCCATTTTATAACACTACCAAGCATATTTGGTAGCAACCGGGCCTTCTGCTCAGCTGCTCCTCGGCTGTGGAATGCCCTCCCCGACCATCTGAGAGCACCACAGTCCGTTGAGGTTTTTAAAAGGGGCCTAAAAACATTTCTTTTTAACAAGGCATTTGCCTGAATTATTCTTTTACTTTTATTTTTTTTTATTTTTTTAGATTTTAGGCTGTATGTTTCTTCCATTTTCATTGGTTGTTTTATTCATTTTAATTGTTTTTATTCATTTTACTTTTTACCTTTGTAGCACTTTGAGATTTTCACAAATATAAACTGCGGTACAAATTGTATCTATTATTATTATTATTATTATTATTATTATTATTATTATTATTATTATTGTTCCAGAAAGTCTGTCCACAGGGTTATCAGCTCTTATCAGTGGACTTTGCAGCATATTGTTCGTCATCTGTTGGTTCAAGTCACTGGCCATGTCTTTCACATTGTCCAAGAATGATGTGATCATCCCACTCTTCTCTGGAACACTGTCCTCAACCCACGGTGTGAACTCTGCCCATGCGAGTCTCATCAGTGCTTCATAGATGTACTTGTGGACCCTGACAGCACGGTTATAGTGTTGTTTACCATCAAGGACTCCATTGACAGAACCCTCTGCAACAATTCCAGCCTCTCGACCCCCGGAGAGTCAGCATTGCCTTGGCTCGGGCTGATCGCTATACTAACTCGTTTGGCTGAGTTAGGGGGAGGGGAGCCGTGGGTGGGTCCTGGGCGTTGTGGACAGCGACCCCTACAGTTCGGTCGGGGCGCCTGCTCAGCGAAGGTAGGATCTGGTGAGAGGTAGTGCAGCCTCCCACACGTTACACTCTCCCAGTGAGAATCTGCGCGGCCAGGTTGGCCTGCCGGCTGGCTGCACATGCGTCGGAGGAAAGCATGTGACAGTCTCCGGCCTCTCGGACCAACAGTATAGGGGAAAGTGCGCAACAACCAGGAAGGGGGTTGGGAATTGGCATAACGACTAACAGTGGGATGGGAGAAAAATCGGAAAAAAGAAGGAGGGGGAAAAAGATAATAAAATAAAATAAAAAATATCCAGCCTCTATGCATTATGTCCTTTAGACCAGCATCCCGAAATCGCTTTCCTAGGATGGCTAAGGCATTACATAGGTATGGAATGTCCCCATTCTGAGAAGAATGTTGGAGAAGCGCTCTTTGTTCTTCCAGGAAATTTCAGTGGCTTTCGCATAGAGTGCTTGATCCATGACTACCACCACAATTGTTTCTAGAAGCAGTTCCTTCCTGATTATCTCTGATTGATTCAGGATTTCAAACACTGTGGTCAACTGTGTGGCTGGTGAATTGATGGTTGGCAGATACCCAACTATATCTTGTGTGATTGGTTCTTGGTCCCTGGTGCTGATATTAAAACCAGTCCAGCTTGGGATTGTCTGATTCTCTGTATCTGTTTTCCTTGCAAGTGCCCACACCAGATTCTTCTTGCAGGCAAGAAGAGCAGCTTCCTTGGTTTCCTCCCCTGGTTGGGAGAGGCTGTGGGCCCACACGCGCACCTGCTACATATACTCCCAGTTCTTGGTCCTCGATGGTGACCGATCTCTGCTTCAGGAAGCTCAGCTCTTGGCAGTTGTGGTCCATAGACATTGGCCTGTACAACTACACTGTAAAAAAAAATATATATATATTTTCACTGGAAATGCACTGTATTATTTTACAGATTACCTTTGTTTTTCTACTTTAAGTGTAAATACCATAACAATACAGTAAATTACCTTTTATCAAAATATTAACCATTAACTAAAGGTTGTAATCTGTAAATGTATTTGATTTTACTGTAATTTGACAGTAAGTATTTGGAAACCGTTGCTGCCAGACATTTACCATTTTCTTGCAGCTTTTTTTCTTACAGTGTATGCCATTGACTCTATGTGATGTGCCCTTTCCAGTGAGTTTCCTCAAGTCTATCGATATTGTCCCATGCAAGATTGGTGAAGACATGACGCTTGATGGATGCTGGAAGTACAACTCTCTGGTTTGAGGCTGTTGCTAACTTTTGGAGACACAGAGCAGTGTCATTCTCTTCAAGTTGGGAGTAAGAGACCCCATGCCCAAGCTTGTTCAGTGTTTGGATGAGCTCAGTGTTACCCGTTAATGTTTTACTGCATAAGGAAGTAGAAGGTGCTTTGGTGGTTTGTGTTGACCACATGTCACAGCATATATATATTATGTCCTGACTAAATGACTGAACCAGAGCATTGACTCTCTGTGTTTGAGTTTTGGTGTCAGGATTTCCAGTGAGCAGTCCAACAAGAAGCCGTTCTAGTTGTTCTGGCATGGACAGATATGAGCATATCTATCTTTCACATCAGATGGGTGGAATGACCAGGGAATCACAGTCATCCCCTGTCTAATGATTGATCTGATATATGATGAAGTTTGATCTATGATCTTGTTGAGATTGGTTGACTTGGCCCTCCAAACTTTGAGCTCCCTCTGTAGAGTTTGATTTTCCAAGACAATGTCCCTTAAGGATACACTTTGAGGAACCATCAACAATTGTCCTTTGTCATCTGGAAATATATCTACTGAATTGCCCAGCCCAGATTCAAGTTTCCTACGAATGTACTTCCTTGTAGAATCTTGCCTGAGTGTAACTCCACCAGATAGCATGAAAGATTCAAGTTTCGTGACCAAAGAAGTGACTTGTACAATCATCTTGTTGGGTATGATATCAGTTCTGATATAATTGAAAGGGTCTTTATAGGCTTCCCTTTCAAACCTTTTATACAGTTCATCACCATCTGTTTCTTCATCATTCTCTTTGTACTCAGGTGCCTTCTGTGTACTTCTGGTGTAATACTTATAGCATGAACGATGATAGTGGGCCTCTGCAGCTACTATGTCTCTGCTTGTTGCTGCTAGAATATTTTCATCTCCCTTTTGGGTTGCACATTCTCATAGTGTTTGGTCAGCTCTGAGTTGTACAGCTTGTGTAAGCTTTTCACGCACCTGGGAGCCCTTTAGAACCTTCTTCATCTTATCACAAAAAATGCAGATTTGATCATACACTCTTGCTTCTGATGAAGATCCCCTCCTTGGACTTTTGATGTCTCACCAGCTTCATCAGTAATGCTTTCTTTGGCTTTCCTTTTCAGAGTCTCTAAGTCTCTCTTCATGGTGATAGGCTTCTGCATTTTCGGTGATAGTAGATTCTTGGGACTTCTTTTTCTCCAAGTTCTTGCGCAACATCTAAAATAGGGGCATACTTTCTCACTTTGGCTGCTTCAAGTAATGTTTCCCAGGATGCATAGTCTTGAGGACTAACTAAATGGTCATCATCTTCTTTTGATGTGTCCTGGTGTATGATACACTGTTTCTTAATATAATCTATGTGTGTATGGCTCTCCATTCTGATGCAAATTGATTCAGCTACTCCAGATCTAAATCTACTCTACTCGTCTCTCTCACCACAGTATCTGAAACAAAAATAAATTATTAATAATTACCAGGGTTGTAAAAAGTACCCAGAAATTATACTTAAGTGAAAGTATGGGTACCGTCTCAAAATCGTACTCAAGTAAAAGTCAGAGTATCTGGCTAAAAACACACTTGAGTAAAAGTAAAAAGATTTCTACTTTTAAATGTACTTAACTTTTTTTATGTCTGTCTATTCTTCTGATAGCAGGTGTTTAATCAAAGATCCCCGCTTTCTAGTCTTGCACAAGGACCAATCAGCATGGGTATGGGCGGGTTCATTTTCCATTGATGGGGATTTGATAGGATGTTTTTAAATAATAATAATAAAGTGCGGCTGCAGGATTAATAACGTTAACGTTAGTTCAGCCAGAGAAACAAATATACTAATTAAAATGGTTGGACGTGCGAGATTT